>NW_019943581.1:0-17500 GCF_002910315.2 Salvelinus sp. IW2-2015
CTGGTGAACGCGGTAAACGAACGGTCAGCTCTTTGTCTCACACTCTGATACTGGGAGAAGGACTACCATCATAAGGCGAACGACGCAACATGCCATGGCGTGGCGATCCCATTCCGCCTAAGACTACACCTCTCTGAAGCGAGGAATGTCATCTTTGTTTACCGCAGCCCTGCATTCGTCCATAAAACAACCCTCAGCCCCAGCGTCTATTCAACGTGCACTGCAGGAAGCAGCCCGACACCGGCCCTCCAGCGCTTAGCAGATGGACCCGAACTAGGTAAGGCCTACAGCGATCTTGATGGAAGACCTGAGTCGTAGCGCTCACCAGCTCTTACCCTACGCCTGTACCACTGATGGAAGCTCTGGCTCCTGCATTTTTTAACTGGAGGCATTGACGATCGACAAATTCATGTCCAGCCAGGCAACCGCCAATAGTACAACCGGCACAAGCGCCGGCTTCGGTTTGATCACTCCGCTATCACACATCCTCCTTAGACCATCGAGCATGCGCAAAATAAACCTCCCAGACTGCATGGGCCTCAAGTCCTCTGAGCGGTGGGAGGAAAGATAACCCTGTGTCGAGATGCGGAACGCGCGAGAGGGAAAACACCGTTATTAACACCCAGGGAGCCTCTTTCCACGAGTCACCCAGCAACAAGCCGATAGCCGGGTGGATCACGAAGAACATCTACCCTGTCTTCTCAGCGGATGCATCGAGTGCCACATCACAAGACGTGCCACGCTGGAATGGAACCTCCCGGCGAAACAGAGAATCTCATCCCTTAGACCCTAGCTCAGCGTCGGACAGTCCCTTCCCAGAAACACGAGCGGCAGCCCACAGCCCGGCTACGTCCAGCTCCACTGGATGCTGCAGCACAGAGTGGGAACTCTTATCGAGAGTAATCCGTTATGGATCGATCACCTTGACAATAGGGACAGCCAGCGGGCCCTGGCAAGGCCTCCTTACCCAAAAAACCCTGAACGACATCAAAAGCACCGTATCAATCTCCTCTTTTCTTATTTAAATTCTGATAAAGTATAGACCAACTCAGCCACTTGCTCCCAATACGCTCGTTGCCCCCACCTTCCCGAGCCCCGACCAGTAAGGGAGTGATATGACCGTAAGCATCCAGCTCTCTCTCTTGAGTATGTTGTTGGGGCTGGATCGGAGGGACGGAACCACACACAGGAACACACATCACACTGGGTGAGAAAAGGACAGCGCGAGCGACACCTCAGTGGGCTGCCTGCAGAGTACACAATGGTGGGTTTTATTTAAACCCTAAAGCGCGCGCTTCCGCCGAGCCACCTCGGAAGACCAGGAAGATATCACCGATCCTGGTGCAGTGGCCACGAGACGCAAGAGCCTCGGAACGTCGAGAGATCGGAGACCTGAGCGGACAGCCAGACGCGCACGGTCCCTCAACGGCATGACGCCAGCAGCATACACTTCCTGCTCCGTGTCTGCCCGCACCAGCCCGTACAACCCACATGATACACACATTTCACGCGAACCCGCCTCTATCCCTCCATCCGAACCTCCAGACATCTCTCCACCGACGCCAGCTGTTGCCGAGACATCCGTAGTTCGCTGGTCCAATTCATTGGTTCGGATTCTTCTGTTCATCTGCATTGATATGGGAGGACCCCAAAAGCGCACGTCAATAGAAACAGTAGTCTTATTCCACAACGCGCAAGCTCTATCAACACTAAACACATGACTTCTCCAGCGCTGGAAACACAGCTATCATTCACAACGAGGCGAACGGGGAAGGTAAATCGCCACCTAAAACAGGAAAAACTTGAATCCGCTCTACGTCACAGTAGAGAGGAACACGGTCCAACTGCGAGACCAGCCGGACAAGGACTACCACAGGACGTGCAGGTCGCTCAGGAAAGGCACCAGGCCCGTAAGCCCTCTCGTACGAGCGCCTCCGCCCTGCCGTCTCCCTCGCTAACTCATTAGCCACAACCTGCACTGTCATACCATCTTCGAATCGCTCATGAAATTCATCAACCACTGAACCCTCTCCGCCATAGCCGCCATCTTGATAAGGACTCGTTCCTTCCACAGCTCGCGAAGAACGCTTCTGTCTCGGCCTCAACAAATAACACAACAACACATCGCCATACCACCACCACCGTACTTACCCACCGCTACTAGCGACAGCACTTTCAGCCGCCGTTGACAAGGGTGTCGACCCCAGCTGCTCCGCACCACATGTCCCTCATACACACTGACCCTTCCACACACCTGCTCCGTACGCTGCGTAGCTCCACCACCCATCAAGGACTCTATATCGCGCCAACAAGCATATCCACAACACATCCTCGTATTTGGACGAAACACAAAAGTGGACCCACACCGGATCACGCCCACAAGCAAACCATCAAACAAGAATCCGAACAGAAGGACAAGAAGCGGGGGAAAACAGAGGAGAGAAATAGGACTCTAATCAGAGGGCAAAATAGGGGACAGGTTACGTTGTGAAACGAAACCGACATAGCACTTAGTGCTGCGTCTTTCCTTTAGACCTGATGAACATGCAGAAACCAGCTGGGCGAGCCCAGGAACGGCGAAACCCAGATCAAGAGGACCATCACGGTGAGAGCCCGCCGGACAGACCCCCCACCGACGAGGATATAGACGGAAGGGGCGATAGACCTAGAGAGGGACGATAGGGACGAGGGAAAGGAACGAACAGGCCTAATAAGGCACCAGGCAGAGGTACAAGCACACAGGTGACACAAGACCGACATGATGTCAACGTCCATCACTCACTTCTCAGAAATGACAACAAAAAAAGTTCGATGACAAGGTCCCACAGTACTTCCACAGGTTGCATTCCAAGCTGGACTGACAGACGACCTAAAATACTCAAAAAAAAACAGCAGTTCCCTAATTTGGCCACCTGGGTCCTGCGGATAATACATTTGATGCCTCTTCTCTTGCATTTCAAAAGATGATGGTACAAAAAAAAAATACAAAAATGGTTCGTTTATTTCTTTGTATTATCTTTTACCAAATCTGTTGTGTTAATTTCTCACTTTACTTCCTTTCACATTTCCACAAACTTCAAGTGCATCCTCTTCAAATGGTACCTGCTTCAGGCCGCAGTTACAGGCAGTTGCTATGCCTCAGGTAATGTGTGTAATGTCTCATTAGCCCGATTTAAAAGGGCGTATAGATGTTTTTAAGAACAAATTCTTATTTACAAATGACGCCTACCCAAAGTGCAAAAAGGCCTCCTGCTGGGGATGGCGGGCCTGGGAATAAAATAAAAAGAATAAATACAATTATAAACTATAGGACAATAACAACACCACAACAAGCAGCGGGGACAACACAACACTACATTAAACGAGGAGACCTAAGACACAGGCACATTAGCAACAGGCCAGCAACAAATGACACACGCATCAGGCTAGAAAATAACCATCGGGTAGCCAACACAACATCAACACAGGTGCAACAGCATGTGGCACGCACCAAAACATGGTACCAAAACATTATCTTGCGGCCTAGACAACAGCCACACAAAAGGGCAACGAGGCGTAGAGACAACACATACATTCACACAAATGGCAGCCACAACTCTTCAGTAAAAGTGTACATGATTAGAGCTCCTGGAATCGACAAGAGATTGAGATAAAACTTGTTCAAGTTTGCAAGTGTCTTGTTGCATCTCGTTCCAAGTCGCTAGCTGCAGCAAACTGAAAAGCGAGCGAAGGCACACCGGCCCCATGTGTCTGTGGCTTCCTTGGGGATACATTTTACACAGCAATGTGACTGCGCTAGCAACGCGGTGTCGTACTGGGAGGATGAGGGCTGCAGTAGATATATCTTCAGATAGGGGGAGTGGGCCTAAGCAGCGGTTTTATAAACATAGCCATCCAACCAGTGGGTCTTGCGGAGGTATACAGAAGACCATTTACAGAGGAGCAATATAGAAGGTCGCAGTGAATGTGTCACTATCAAGGCAGCATTGTGGCCAAATCTGCATGTACGGCCGCCGAATTGCCGATAAGAACAATCTAGACGTCCCGCTCGAGGAGCCACGCTCACCTGCCGATCCTTTAAATTGATGTCTCCGTTATATACGCTGGGCTCTAGGATGGTACTCTGACATCACCACGGGGTTAGCCATTCCTGGCAGCTAAGGAGCGTGAAAGAGAGGAAGCGATTCCACGATAAAGGAAACAACGCTCTAATTTACTTTAGCCTGGCAGCTTTGATTGTGCGGAAGGAGGAACAGATGCACCGGCTAGCCATACTCCCCATAACTTGTTATGAGTGTGACTAACCCTCAAACTCCTACAACCCTCAGCAGCTCACAAATATAGTGAGAATAACAACCGTGGGAAGAGGGTCATTCTTCATACCCAACCACATGACCTTTGTTTGGATGTCGCTTCAGAAACAAGGTTAAGAGGTAGAGGAAGAGCCTTGTTGGAAAATGAGAGAAAGCTTTCGTGTGTAGAGAATCTTATACACACAAAATCCGGGGGGTAATGATAATCTTTACATGATCTCTGCATTATCTATGTCTCATATGCCATTATATACTGTTTCTATACCTTATGTCACTGTATGCTTAGCTAACTTTTAATGAATGTTTACACATCTTGCCCGTTTACTCATCTCATTATGTACAGTTTGAAGTCGAGATTACACTAAACTTAGCCAATTACATTATTTTAAACTCAGTTTTTCACAATTCACCTGAAATTTATCCTAGTAGAAATTCCCTGTCTTAGGTCAGTTAGGATCACCCACTTTATTTTAAGAATGTGAAAATGTCCAGAATCAATAGTTAGCGAAAATTGATTATTTCAGCTTTGTGATGGCCCACTCTAATACCTTGGCTTTGTTGTCCTTAAGCCATTTTGCCACAACTTTGCAAACGTATCCGTGGGGTCATTGTCCATTGTGGAAGACCCATTTGCGACCAAGCTTTAACTTCTTACGCGCCATGAAATCCCGTTAAACGGGATCGATATGAACAGCAGTGAAAGTCTGCCAGCGGATCGCCAAATTCAAACAACAGAAATCTCATAATTAAAACGTGGTGTCTTCAAACATACAAGCACTTATACACCATTTTAAAGAGTAAACTTGTTGTTTAATCCCACCACAGTGTCCGATTTGTTTCAAAGAGAGCTTTACGAATTGGAAAGCATTTACTATGGATTATGTTAGCGTAGCACCTGGTCACAAAAAACAACATGCCATTTTTCCAGCGCCAAAAGAGAGGAGTCACAAAAAGCAGAAATAGAGAATAGAATTACACACTAACCGTTGATGATCTTCATACGATGACACTCATGAGGACTTCATGTTACACAATAACATGTATGTTTTGGTTCGTGATGAGTTCATATTATACTTCGCAGTTTACATTGACGCCGTTATGTTTCAGTAATGTCTTTGCCTTCCAAAACATCCGGTGCATTTGCACGAAGAGGCCACATCAATTACGAAAATACTCATCATAAATGTTGATGAAAATACAAAGTGTTATACATGGAATTATATTGATATTACTTGTCTACCTTAATGCAACCGCTGTTGTCAGATTTCAAAAAAGCTGTACGAAAAATCCCACACCATGCAATATATCTGGAGTTACAGCGCTCAGAGACCAAAACAAGCCATATTGCTGGCAACTGTCAAACAGGACAGTCAGTAAATATGCATTATAAATGATTCAACTTACCTTTATGGTATCTTCATCAGAAGATGCACTCCGAGGGAATCCCCCCAAAGGGTTCCACATAAATGGTTATTGTTTGTTTTGGATAAGTCGCATAATGTATGTCCAAAATAACTATTTTGTCTCGCGCGTTTAGTTCACCACACATCCAAAAAAGTCAAAAAGTCAAAAAATTCCATTACAATTGCATTGAAACATTCAAACGATGTTATAAGAAATCATCTTTTAGGATGGTTTTTAACACTGAAGTCTTCCAATAATGTTTCAACCGCTCTCCTGAGGTCTCTTCTAGAAAGGAAAAGGAAGCCAGCACCCTCACTGGGGCGCACGCCCTGACTCGAGCTCATGGCATTTCTGCCGACCTCTTAGCTCAATCAGCTCTCTATCTCTCCCCCCTTCACAGTTAGAAGCCTGAAGCCAAGGTTGCTATAAAGACTGCCTTGACATCTAGTGAAGCCTATCAAGGAAGCTGCAGTCCATGACCCCATTGACATTGGATAGGCCAAAGACTTAAAACCTACAAACCTCGATTTCCCACTCCTGGTTCGGGGATTTCTTCTACAGCGGTTGTTTGCCTGCCATCCATATGAGTTCTGTTATACTCACAGACATCATTTCAAACAGTTTTTAAAAAACGTCAGAGTGTTTTCTATTCCACATCTACTCAATAATCATGCATATCTTAGCTTCTGCGACCTTGGTAGCAGCAGTTGTTACTCTGGCACCTTATTTCATCCAGAGCTACTCAATACTGCCACCAGCCATAAGACTTTCCTGACTGATGTCTGAGCTAATGTGTGCTTCAATATATCCACATCATTGCTCTGCCTCATTGATTTGCCACTAATTTTGTGGAAAACGTGCACCAGTCCCTCCTGTCAGCAAAGCACCCCTCACAACATGATATGCCTTGCCACCCCCGTTGCTTCACGTCGTGGATGGGTTTCCTTCGGCTCTTGCCTAGCTCTCCCCTTTTCTCCTCCAAACATGAAATGAGGTTGCGTCATAAATGGCCAAACTAGTTTCTATTTTTTGACATTCTCCAAAAAAAAAACCAATTCTTTGACCCATGTTTGCACGTCTGCAACCCGTAGTCTGGGCTTTTTTTATGACGGGTTTGGACAGTGGCTTCTTCTTTGCTAGCCGGCACTTTCAGGCTTATGTCGATATAGACCTCGGTTTACTGTGCGATATAGATAACTTTTGTAACCTGTTTCCTCCAGCAACTTCTACAAGTACCGTCCTTTTTGCTGTTAGCTTGACTAGCCTTGGATTGAATTTGCACTTTCGCACCAACAGTTAGCGTTTCATCTCTAGGAGACACAGAAACGCGTCTCTTCCTGGACGGTTATGACGGCTGTGTGGTCCCGTGTGTGTTTTATACCTTGCGTACGATTGTTGTACAGATGAATGAGTGGTACCTTCAAGGGATTTGGAAATTGCTCCCAAGATGAACCAGACTTGTGCGAGCGGTTTTTGCCTTTTTTCGACCGGTCTTGGCTCTTTATTTTCCTTTTGATATTTTCCATCCGATGTCAATGCATAAGACGGCACTGAGTTTTGAAGTAAATCCTTGATAATACATCCACAGGTTACACTCCAATTGACTCAAAATGTATGTCAATTAGCCTATCATGAAGCTTTTTCTAAAAGCCATGAACCATAATTTTTCCTGTCTGAATTCTTCCAAGCTCCGCTTTAAATAGGCACAGTCAACTTAGTTGTATGTAAACCTTCTCTTGACCCACTGGTCAATTGTGATTACAGCTGATTATATAAGTGGAAATAATACTGTCCTGTTAACATATTGTTATTGAAACAATACTTGCTGTCATGCACAATAGATGTACCCTAACCGATTGTCAAACTATAAGCTGTTAAAACCTCGACCACTCTCTCTCCCGGATCCGGGATCCTCTCATCATAAAAGGGTGACTAGCATTAGCCTAGACCTAACGCGACAGTGATATCATATATAATAATTAATTTTCATGAAATCACACAGTCCAAATACAGCAAATGAAAGATAATAAACATTCTTGTGGAATCCCCAGACCATCATTTCCGTAGTTTTTAAGGTGTTTCTTTAACAGCGAAAACACCAAATCATTATTCTATTAGTAACCACAATAAGCAAGCTCAACCGCATATTTTCACCAGTTTCTTACCGTCCATAGGTAGCTATCACAAAACAGACCAAATAGAGATATAATTAGTCACTAACCAAGAAAACAACTTCACTTCAGATGACGTCTGATAAACTAGTTCTATACAATACATTGTTATGTCTTTGTTGAAACATGGCATATTTGAGGTATATACAATCCAGTAGGGTTATTACATTTCAGCTACATCACAAATAGACATCGACAGAGCCAGATAATTACAGAAAGGAGAGCGAGACAACGGATAACTAAATACTCATCATTAACAATGTTATGAAAAAAAAAATACATGGTTACAGCAATGAAAAGAAATAACATCCTGTGACATCCAGCCGAATATTTCCGAAATTTTTTTTAAGTGTTTTACAGCGGAAAACACACCTCTATAGCCATCTAGTTATTAGCTTACCACAATAGCCAAACACACAAACGCATTTATTCACCGCATAGCATAGCATTCGCAAACCCAGCAAAAAATATAAAAATTACTTTATTCACCTACCTTTGAAACAACGTTCATCAGGATGTCACATGTCTTATAACAGTCAGGTCTATACAAATACACGTATGTTTTGTTCGAAAATATGTCGCACTATACTTTAGAGACTTGCAAAACTGTGGTATACATTGTGGAAAAGTAGCAAACATTCTCCCACGATGTCACGTGAGCTATTTTGGACACTTCACCTATAATTGACCAAAGAACTCGATCATAAAAAACTTTACTAAAAAATTGTTGTGTACAGCCAATGAGATACACTGTGTTTCTTTAAATGAACCGCCAATTAGCCAGGCACCCGTGTTAGATTTTTAAATAAAATAACTTTACCATAAACCAAACAGCTTGCGTTATTGCGAGACAGCTGCACTCCCCCGCCAAAACGCGGAAATAAAATAAATTTTCCACAGAAAAATACGAAATAACATCTATAATGTTCTTACTTTTGCTGGCTTCCATCAGAATCTTGTCCGAAATAAATCGTGTCATTGTTTCGTTTTAGAATTCCTTTTCACTGTCCGAATTTGCGCCACAATGCATTAGCCAATGTCGATGACCGTTTCCCCATCTTTCCTCGACGCAAAGACGGAAAACTCAAATGTCCCAACTAAACGTTGAATATCTATAAAACTCGGTTGAAAAAAGTACTTTACGAACTGTTGATCTATCCAACCCACTTGTATCAAATAAAATCCAGAGCCGGGAGACGTATAAGCCGTGTATATGCCAGACACCGACCACGCTATACAGAAGACAATATGGAGTGCCTTCGCGCGGCCTACGGTCTAGAGAACGGAAATCCTGGACCTGCCACTCCAAAAGCTCGTTGTTCGACCTCAGAATCAAGGCTAGACACCCCATTCCACACTTCCACTGGCCTGTGACACTGTCTAGTGGAAGGCGTCATGAAGTGCCATGCATACTTCGATAGAATATAAGGCAATTTAAGATAGGCAGGCCCTGACAACAGAGCCTCGTTTTTCAGATTTTTTCACTTCCTGTCTGAAGTTTGCTGCACAAAAATGAAGTCCCTGTTTTACTCACAGATAAATTCAAACAGTTTGTAGAAACTTGAGCTAGTGTTTTTCTATCCAATAGTAAATAACTAAACTACTGCACTATCTTCTGTATGATCTAATAGCTGCTACCAGTACGCCGCGAGGCGTCTCAACACGTTGGGCACGATCTCGTTGTTCCAACAAGATCCGAAATCCAACTGTCATGGCAACTGTGGAGACTGAAATCCTCGAATCCACTCTCGCGCGCGACTGGGGCTCACTCTCAGTCCTGTGCTCGGAACCAACCTATTAATTTTGCATGGAAATCTCTATGCGGCCATCCCTTACAATTGGCCACCTGCAATGAACGCGCCCTCCACCCTATGGCGAGCTCTGCTCAGTCAACGGTCCCAGTGACGAATTGGCAATGGCCCGTGCTCTCGCCACTATGGAAGCATGATCATACCTCCAGGACTGTATAGCCTCTATCTGAGGCCATCGAACGTCCGACCATGAGAACCTGTTGAATGAGCGGCGCATCGTCTGCCCACCCGTTCCTTTCCCTTTCGCTTCCTTCACCATGCAACCTCGACCGCGACTACTACGAAGGGTCACCTGTATGATTCTTGGCACTCTCTGAAAACAATACAACCTCTTCGTTAGTACGAACCTGCGCGTTACGATACCATACTGACACCTCCGGTCTTGATTCTATTCTATTAGATACTTATAGTGTAGTTAAAAAACATGCACTAAACTAGCTTTCATATTTTAAATACTCCGACTTATTATCAGCTTTTATCAGCTTGATTGCGATTTTCGTTTTTCCTTTGTTATGCGTATCGGTGAGTTGGACCACTTCCGTGCTCGCATGGCCAGCTTTGGTGAGCTAACTCGACACGATGGAGTACGACATTCTACATAGCTCCCGCACACCCGAACAACCGATTATTGCTTTGCGAAAAAGACAACCTTCGTGATACAAGATTCTGATGGAAGCTACATCAAATTAGCTAGAACCATTTATGATATTATTTCGATATGTTCTGTTCGAAATGTTTACTAGACTGATTACCCACGGATTTCGCGCGCATGTCCTCGTATAGTTAACAAGCTGTTTAGCTATGTCGTTACGTCAAGTCTTTTTTCAAAAATCTAGAACGCAACGGTACCTGCCGTTGCATCGTGATTTTCCAACGAACCCGCCTACCGTCGTACCTCTCTCATTGCTTCCTGTCCCACCCTGTATTTACCTTAGTCTACCAGTCTCCTACGATTAGCTTCCATCCCCATGCATTCAGGCACCCCCGATCAAGAATGAGTTACGGAGTTGTCAGAAACTATATCCGGAATACTATTTTGTGCTCCAGCGGCTCCGCCTGTTTACACTTGTTCCAACCGCACACATCGAACATCCCGACACTGTAACCTCCCGCTAATTATAACGCCACATGCTTTCCGCGAACACCAAACGTCATACCTATTGTATTTGTGTTGCTATCTAATATGCAACAAAAACAGCTATTGCCGTATTCACTCTAAGAAATCTGGTTACTAAGACTGTATCATCTGATTGAAGTTAGTTCTTGCTTATGACTATTATATCTATTATGTCTAGCGGCGCCTCGAATTTGTGATGCGCCTCATACTCAGTAAACACACTAGAAAAGTCAGAACAATATTGCAGGCCTTGGGTTCCGGTCTACTTGCATATCTTGCCAGCTTTACGCGCTAAGAGACGAACGTACATATGTGTCTTTCCCCATGTAAAACATTTTAAACATCCGGAAGATGAGGCTGGATTCACAAGATGGTATATCTTTTCACTTCTCGGTGTTCTTGGCACTTGTGATTTCATGATATTACGATAGCTAGTATTTATTGTGCCGCATAATGCTAGGCTATGCTAGTCAGCTTTTTTTACTGTGAGAAGGGCTTCCGGATCCCGGCGCATTGAGTACCAAGTAGAGTTAATGCCCCTGCAGGAAGAGGAAGATCTTCGTTCTCTGTTATACACTTATTAAACCGATGCTTCATCTTGGAGAAAAAGAAAGAAAGGAGGAACACCGCAAAGCCGCCGCGTCGGTAAGTCGTTCATGATGAAACTTTCATAGACAACAAACCTGAACACCCTGAAATACCAAAACAACTACAATACTCTTAACGAACCGAAAAACCCGGAAACAGCTTCCGTGTGGGAACTCCACAGACACGGAATGCAACCACCCACAAAACATACAACAGAAAACCCAGGCTAACCTGAGAATATGAGTTCCCCAATCACGACGACTACGATGGCACTAACACGCCTGTCTCTGATTGAGAATAACCATATCAGGCTAAACGACCACAAAACACCAACATAGAAACACAAACAAGGTAAACCCACCACCATAACTCACGCCCTGCCACTACTAAAACAAAGAAAAATACCAAAAGAGCCACTTAAGTCAGAACGTGACAGATACCCCCCCCCCGCCCCCCACCCCCGCCCCCCCCCCCCCCCCAACGGTCGTGGACTCTCGGCCGCAAAACCGGAACACGTATAGACGGAGGGTCTGTGGGCCATTTAGTTCCGCGCCAGGTAGGCGAGATCTCGCTACGCGCCTGAACCCGCCCCTGGACGTCCCACTCTCACGCATAGCTCTCCCTCAGTCCCGCTTCAGAGCCCTCCTTCCCTCTACGGCCCCACGCTCAGACGCGCACCGCTCGCCGTCGATCCCCTAGGCACTTGCAACCCTACAACAAAGGGGCAGCTCGCCCACTGACCTGATCGAGGCAAGCAGCCTCCCAGCCGCAGCCCTGAGGGCAGCTCGGCAGCGTCGATCAAGGGCAGCTCTGCCCAGCTGCCCTGAACTGCAGCGCGGGCTGGCATTCTCCGGCACACTGCTCCTGCACTTGACGGGCGCGCCTCTGGCCAGCTTCCGACCTGGCGGCGGCTCTGCAGCTTCCCTGAGCCTGCCGGGTGCTATGGCTCTGGCGGCTCCTGACGACGCCACGGCTCTTGGCGGGTCAGACAGCACGGGCGCCTCGACGACGCTGCGACAGACGGCGGCTCAGCAGGCAGCTGGACAAGACGCAGCGCGCTCTGACGGCTCCCTGGACAGACGAGGCTAGCCGGGCTCAGACGGCCGTGTCTGCGACAACAGCCCACAGCCCCTACGTGGTTTGCCGCGCCTTCAGGCGGCGGCTCGGACTAGGTCCGACGGGCGTGTCTCATGGCGCGCATGGACAGCGGGCGGCCCTCAGGCGGCGCTGGACGTGCTGATAACGGGAACTCGGACTCAGCGGCGCCTGGACGGAGGGAGACTCAAGGCGGCGCTCTGAGACAGGAGGGAGACTCAGGCCCTGCCGAGGCGCACAGTCAAGGAACCTGGTGCGCGTCGTGCCGGAAACCTGGTGGTATCCGGGCTTGGGAACAGACGCACCTAGGGCGAGATGGCCTTGAGCAGCAGGAACAGGCATACGTGGACTCTGGAGGCGCACCCAGTTACGGCCAGGTGCCGGAAGGTCCTGAGGTACCGGAGGTCTGGGGAACACGCACCTCTAGGCAGAATGCGGGGGAACTCATGAGAGACTTTGATGGCCTGGTACGTGCGTCTTGGTGCCGCAACGGTCAAGCGGGTGCCGTCAGGGGCAGACGCTGTCGTCTCCGGCGTGGGGCTGCCACCAGGAGAGGCGCTGGGTGCGGTCCCCCGGCGCAGCTGTCACGGAGGGCTGGTGCGTTGGCGAGGGCTAACGGCACCGCGCATAGACTGGACCGTGAGCAGGCCACACTACAGGTCTCCGTAGCACCGAGCGCTGCCCAAGCCCCTACCTGGCTGAATCGACCTCTCACCCGTAGCCATGCCAGCTGCGGCGAGGTGGAATACCGCCTGGGCTATGCACACGTACAGGAGACACCATACGTAGGGCTGGTGCCATGAGGATGACGCACCTGGAGCACCAGATCGGTAAGTAGCCGGCTTCATGGCACCTGGGCTCGATGCCCACTTCTAGCCGCCGATACGAGCAGCTGCTATGTACCGCACCGGGCTATGCACACGTACTGGAGACACCGTGCGCTCTTCCGCATAACACGGTGTCTGCCCGTACGCTCGCTCTCCACGGTAAGCACGGGGAGCTGGCTCAGGTCTGCTACCTGACTTAACCACACTCCCCGTGTGCCCCCCCCAAGACATTGTTGGGGCTGCCTCTCTGGCTTCCAGCCGCGCTTACGTGCAGTCTCCTCATACCGCCGCCTCTCCGCTTTCGCTGCCTCCAGCTCAGCCTTGGGGCATTCTGAATCCGGGCTATAGCTATATGTATTGTAGATAATGRTTGTAATGGATTTTTAAGATGTGAGATTGATTAGAGCTAARGAATGCAGGCTATGCTTGTGGCCCGAGACCTCATCAAACAAGAAATAAACAAAGAAAATACAAAAGAACTAAGGTCAGAACGTGACATACACCTTATGCTAATCTTATTAGACTACCGTCCCGTGGGTGAGACACCGATCTGTAGAGATCCTTAAGAGGTTTTAATTTCTTTAATTTCCTTGTTTTTAAAGAATTCTAGATGATTCAATAAAATGCAACTGTTGCTGCAATAGCAAATGTTGTTTATTTCTTGTTTGATGAGGTCTCGGGCCACAAGCATAGCCTGCATTCGTTAGCTCTAATCAATCTCACATCTTAAAAATCCATTACAAACATTATCTACAATACATATAGCWATAGCCCGGATTCAGAATGGTACCATTCCTTATTAACCAGTTATATACCAGAAGGCACTGAAAATAAGCGAATTGGGAGGGATAAAAAGTCAATAGCTTGAAGACAAATGTGAGGTAAACACAGACACTAAACCTGTGTGACCTTTATGTGCCCTGTAAAGAAAGCACATATTGTCAGAGTTCTGTTGCTTCATGCTCTCCTAATGTGCATCTGACCCATACGAGGAGMGCAGCAGCAAACAGTGGCTGTGTCTCAAATGGCACCATGGCTATTCCCTATATTGTGCATTACTTTTGACCAGAGCAGCATGGGCCATGGTTAGCAGTAGTGCACTCTAGGCTTATAGGGAATAGGGTGCCATTGGAGACTCAAACCAATGTTTCTTACTGTAAAGCCCTGACTCAATGTGCACACTAAATCCTCATTCACCTCCAAAGTGACTCATTAACCGGCTATTGATTGGCTTTCCCAGGGACCACTGCAGGCCAAGTAGAGCTATTGGAAATCACAAGATAAGAGGGGAAATGAAAATAAAACAGGCCTGTCCTCTCAGGGCCCAGACACTGCCGACAACAACAAAATAGRCACCTGGGATATTGTCATCGAACAGCCCAAGCCCAGGCCTTATTCCAATGCAAATTCAATGCGCCCGGACTCCTACATGCCCTGCCACATCGATGGACATAGGTAAGCATACTTCAGAGGACACAGGACTGCCGATAGGTCAATTTGGCCCCCAAATATATGGCAGTGSTATTGTGATTAAGCTAAGTGCCGGCAGATAGAATTAGTTGGACCTACAATAGGCAGATGTTGTGCATGAAAAAAAAGTTGGATTTCCATTTTAGCATATGTTTGCATTGGCTTTAGTACTTATATTAATGATAATCAGGGTATGAACGCAAAGTTGCAGACTGACAGAGGGAACTTAATTTCAAAAGAAATGGTTTATAATAACTTTCCACTGATTGACCTGCTTGCTGATGCACTCTCATCCATTGTCCCTTAGAATTGATGTCAATGCATTCCCGGTACTGTTCATCTCGCGCTGTCATGTGTAGTCTAAAAATGTAATTGGATTAAAGTTGTCTATGTAGGCTATTCATGTTCAGATGAGAGCTTGCATTTATTAGCAATCGTGCTTCTTCACATTCATAGTTAGATCAAGTCATTAAGTTGCTTACTTTGCCTAAAGGACACTGTTTGGTTTGTAAATGTTTAATGTATCTCATTTTTAGGTGTCTTTTTGTTTCATGTGTGGATCCACCCGTTGTTGTCAATTTCCTCTTTCAGGCTATTTAAACATTGCTGTCTCGACTCGTACCCTCACCGTTTGCCTGTCAAAATCTCCGACTAGGAAACATGAAGCGCCAGGCCCTCTACCTTACGAGAAAAAACTAAGTAAGCATTTACATTTCTTTAGCCTAACTTTAGCATTACTTCTTAAAAATGATCACCTTGTAGTTAAAGCTTTTAATAATCACAAGGATGAATTAAAAACAGAGAAATTAGTGTGGACTCCAAAACAAGTTTAAATTGGCACCAAAACCAAATAAATGGTTGTGACCAAGAGCTCTCATACATGGTCTTTTCTTTTGTGATCAACAATGACATTAGCAGAGAACATTGCTGCAATTATAAAACATACTTAAGTAAACAGTTTTAATATATAACTTGTTTTACTTTGTTGATATGTAGGCTTACACAAGCATGCACACATTCAAGCACACAACTTTTCTATTTCTCTATCTCTCACACATGAAAAACATACTCTAGCCAAGACTGGAACATAAAATCATAAATCCATCCTTAGACTCCATGGATGACCATAGAATCTGACTGCTATAGTGAGCTTGGATAGGAATCTGACTGCTATAGTGAGCTTGGATAGGAATCTGACTGCTATAGTGAGCTTGCATGCAGTGACTGGATAGGAATCTGACTGCTATAGTGAGCTTGCATGCAGTGACTGGATAGGAAATCTGACTGCTATAGTGAGCTTGCATGCAGTGATGGATAGGAATCTGACTGCTATAGTGAGCTTGCATGCAGTGACTGGATAGGAATCTGACTGCTATAGTGAGCTTGCATGCAGTGACTGGATAGGAATCTGACTGCTATAGTGAGCTTGCATGCAGTGACTGGATAGGAATCTGACTGCTATAGTGAGCTTGCATGCAGTGACTGGATAGGAATCTGACTGCTTAGTGAGCTTGCATGCAGTGACTGGATAGGAAATCTGACTGCTATAGTGAGCTTTGCATGCAGTGGGACTGGATAGGAATCTGACTGCTATAGTGAGCTTGCATGCAGTGACTGGATAGGAATCTGACTGCTATAGGTGAGCTTGGCATGCAGTGCTGGATAGGAATCTGACTGCTATAGTGAGCTTGATAGGAATCTGACTGCTATACGTGAGCTTGGATAGGAATCTGACTGCTATAGTGAGCTTGGAATAGGATCTGACTGCTATAGTGAGCTTGCATGCAGTGACTGGATAGGATCTGACTGCTATAGTGAGCTTCATGCAGTGACTGGATAGGAATCTGACTGCTATAGTGAGCTTGCATGCAGTGACTGGATAGGATCTGACTGCTATAGTGAGCTTGCATGCAGTGACTGATAGGAATCTGACTGCTATAGTGAGCTTGCATGCAGTGACTGGATAGGAATCTGACTGCTATAGTGAGCTTGCATGCAGTGACTGGATAGGAATCTGACTGCTATAGTGAGCTTGCATGCAGTGACTGGATAGGAATCTGACTGCTATAGTGAGCTTGCATGCAGTGACTGGATAGGAATCTGACTGCTATAGTGAGCTTGCATGCAGTGACTGGATAGGAACTGCTGACTGCTATAGTGAGGCTTGCATGCAGTGACTGGATAGGAATCTGACTGCTATAGTGAGCTTGCATGCAGTGACTGGATAGGAATCTGACTGCTATAGTGAGCTTGCAATGCAGTGACTGGATACGGAATTTGAACTGTGATCAGAAACAGTGTAAACAACCAAGGGTTTATTTATGAAACTCAGTGGAAATCTGGAGGAAGCAGAAGAATTCCTGTGTCTGAGAAACGTTTCAGAGAAAGAGTGTGATAAATCTGGAGAAAAGGARGAGCAACAGATAGATATGGTRGTGTCTCAAATGGGACCCTTTTCCTTTAATAGTGCACTACTTTTGACCAGAGCCCTGGTAAAAGTTAGTGCACTTTAAAAGGGAATAGGGTGCCATTTTGGATGCAAGCTGTATCTCCTCAGAGGCCCAGCTCCACGGCTTCATTACTTCCGATCCCATTTTGAGGGTTTACTCTTATTTCCTGGGACTGAAATCAGCTATATTTTTCTCTTCGCAACAGCATTTTTTARGTTATGACTCTCATGGACTTATATTGAACAGTGTAGACA
>NW_019943581.1:20522-21570 GCF_002910315.2 Salvelinus sp. IW2-2015
GATTATTCAAGGTCTGTATATTTTTCTATTAATGCTTCTACCGGTTTTATGTGTGAACAATTAGAACAACAGGGAAGCTTCTGCTGGTTTTATGTGTGAACAATTAGAACAACAGGGAAGCTTCTGATYGTTTTATGTGTGAACAATTAGAACAACAGGGAAGCTTGTGCAGCCATTCTCTGAAACCACAAAGGCCTTCCTTGAGGCCAGAATTAAGTCTGATGTTCTCACCTCTATTCCAATGAAACAACTAGAAGAATGAGCCCTGCGGTATGCTGGGAATTATAGGCCTGTTTACATGTAAATATGTTGCTGACCGCGTCTTCTCTGGGATTTATTTACTCTTTCTATTTTTACCATGTCTAATTTGTAAAAGGATTAAAACACGCCTCGCTCAGTCACACTTACAATATGTTTACAAAGATGCTGTAAAGACATGCTAGTGCCACTATATAATTACAGCATTCTTGATGCTTTTGATAGCACAGTGCCAATGCTTCAGGCTGGAAACATAAACCTGCTCTTTTCCTTAGAGGACATTCATCCTATCTACAATGGTTATCAGCAACACCATGTCTGCATCCCAAATGGCAGCCTATTCCCTATATAGTGCACTATTTTTGACTGGAATCCTGTTGGCCTTGTAATGCACTAATAGGGAATAGGGTGCCATTTGGTCCATGTTCATAAACATGCTTTTTCCTTCGAGAACATTCCTCCTATCTGAGATTATCACCTCATCTGTGGCAGTGGAAGTGGGTGTCTGTGTGTGGGGGTGCGTGTGTGTGCGTGCACGTGTGTGTGAGAGAGACTGTGGTGTAATGTGATGTGTCAGTGGAACTGTAGCGGTGGGGTGACATGTAAGGCAGCTTCTCTCTGATTAACATCACCTGGCTGTCCTGTGTGGCTAGATTAGATGGCAGTGGGATGCTGGGGCACTAACAAGGGGAGGGACACTCACACTTCATTAACAGGTAGCCTACTCTCTCTCTCTCTCTCTCTCTCTCTCTCTCTCTCTCTCTCTCTCTCTCTCTCTCTCTCTCTCTCT
>NW_019943581.1:26689-29178 GCF_002910315.2 Salvelinus sp. IW2-2015
CCGTGTGCTGCCAGGGCAAATCTTCTCACCTCCGCCCTCAAGGACTCCTTCACCCTTTATCTATTCCCCACCGACCCTGGTCCCATATCTCGTTGGACTTTATTACTGGCCTTCCTCCGTCCCATGGTAATACACACACACACACACACACACACACACACACACACACACACACACACAGAAACACTCACTCATCTCACTCTCAATCCATTAGAGTGAGGCTGTTGTAGCCCCCCCTGCCTCCTGCATTCCTTCTACTCTCCCGTCACTACTCAATCTGCTCAGGCATCGTTTGAGCTGGCGGACAATGATATGGTCTCGGTTGTCTCAGTTGACGAATGCCACTGGACTCCCAATCTGACGTACACCAAACTAACTCCTTGCAGACGTAGGGACTGTCAATCAATGGGTTAGTCTAACACTTGATCAAAAGATCCATGGCTAGTAGTGGTATTGTCTCAGATATATCAGATCTTGGAGCATCGTAAGCTAGTCAGAAAAATACATTTGGYGAAGGTCCTCAAATCACAAGTTTGCGTAGGCAGGGCTTAAAATAGCCTTTGATTGTGCTCCTTCTTATCTAGGGCAGCAAGCGGATACGGCAGTGATGTTACCGGTGACGCTCTTTCCATTTTCAGACTCGTCCACTCTGTCCAAACCGATGCTGCAACTTGTACACGCGTGTTAGGCTGGAGCATTGATACATTGCCGGAAGCAACCCGTCTGTCCAGAGAGACTAGTAGTGGTAAATCAACTTGATGTACCTAGRGCCTCTCACTCACCTAAAATGAGTCCTGTCACGGCCCGCTGCATCGGACGCCAACCTAATTGGCAGTGCATTAACAAGTATTTGCCTTTCGGCAATTTGACTTAACCCTTGTGTAGTCTTAACATTCTGTATAATCCCCTTGTCCTAAGGGTCAAAAATGACCCGCCTTCACTAAACCCCTAAAATAAAGCAGCTTGATTGAATTTTTAAACCCCAAATCTATTTTGCATGAAGAAGCAACCTGTCATTCATCACAAACTTTGTGAATATCTGGGTTTTCCCTCTTCACAATTCAGAAAGACTGCATTTAATCAGTGGACACCACTCATTTTTATTACAACACACCTGTCATAATTGTTTTAGACCAGGGACACCCTCTTCCAGAAAGACTGCATTTAATCAGTGGACACCACTCATTTTTATTACAACACACCTGTCATAATTGTTTTCTTTACTAAAGTAGAGGTTTATTATTATTATTGTTAAAGGTACTGCATAGGTGCAAACATGCTTTGTTTTAGCACCCGCACACTCAATCTGCTCAGGCATCGTTTGAGCTGGCGGACAATGATATGGTCTCGGTTGTCTCAGTTGACGAATGCCACTGGACTCCCAATCTGACGTACACCAAACTAACTCCTTGCAGACGTAGGGACTGTCAATCATGGGTTAGTCTAACACTTGATCAAAAGATCCATGGCTAGTAGTGGTATTGTCTCAGATATATCAGATCTTGGAGCATCGTAAGCTAGTCAGAAAAATACATTTGGGGAAGGTCCTCAAATCACAAGTTTGCGTAGGCAGGGCTTAAAATAGCCTTTGATTGTGCTCCTTCTTATCTGGAGGCAGCAAGCGGATACGGCAGTGATGTTACCGGTGACGCTCTCCATTTTCAGATCGTCCACTCTGTCCAAACCGATGCTGCAACTTGTACACGCGTGTTAGCTGGAGCATTGATACATTGCCGGAAGCAACCCGTCTGTCCAGAGAGACTAGTAGTGGTAAATCAACTTGATTGACCTAGCGCCTCTCACTCACCTAAAATGAGTCCTGTCACGGCCCGCTGCATCGGACGCCAACCTAATTGGCAGTGCATTAACAAGTATTTGCCTTTCGGCAATTTGACTTAACCCTTGTGTAGTCTTAACATTCTGTATAATCCCCTTGCCTAAGGGTCAAAAATGACCCGCCTTCACTAAACCCCTAAAATAAAGCAGCTTGATTGAATTTTAAACCCCAAATCTGTTTTGCATGAAGAAGCAACCTGCATTCATCACAAACTTTGTGAAATCTGGGTTTTCCCTCTTCACAATGCAGAAAGACTGCATTTAATCAGTGAACACCACTCATTTTTATTACAACACACCTGTCATAATTGTTTTCTTTACTAAAGTAGAGGTTATTATTATTATTGTTAAAGGTACTGCATAGGTGCAAACATGCTTTGTTTTAGCAAGCGATAGCACTTTTATGGCCTAAGGAAGTAGCAGTACAGTACAGAAAGTAGTTTTAATGCATTTTTATTGAAGGGAACAATAACCGTTTTTTGGCAACATAGTGATATATCTTATATACTGTACAATTTTTTAACCATTGCCTCCACACAAGTGTATAAACAACAACAATAAATAAGAATAAAATAAGATAATAAATACAAAACAAAAACATGGAGAACATAAATCAATCAACTGTAATTAGCACATAGTAGAACGTAAGCAAG
>NW_019943581.1:33056-43961 GCF_002910315.2 Salvelinus sp. IW2-2015
AGCGAATAGCACTTTTATGGCCTAAGGAAGTAGCAGTACAGTACAGAAAGTAGTTTTTAATGCATTTTATTGAAGGGAAACAATAACCGTTTTTTGGCAACATAGTGATATATTCTTATATACTGTACAATTTTTAACCATTGCCTCCACCCACAAGGTGTATAAACAACAACAATAAATAAGAATAAAATAAGATAATAAATACAAAACAAACATGGAGAACATAAATCAATCAACTGTAATTAGCACATTAGGACAGTATGCAAGTGTGTGTGCATGGACTTTGCAGATGTATTTCTCACATGTGCAGCACATAGTATTTGTTTTACAGTTCTTCTTTGGGGGGCAGAATTGGTATCTCCTCCTCTTGCCTGCCCCAGCTGCAGCCTCAGGTGGATTAGGACAAGATTCAGCCCCCTGAACAGCTTTACAAGCGCTGCAGGCTGCTGTGCGGGGGGAGGCTCCCTTCTTTGGATGTGTGGGATTACAAGTGCCTTTCCCAGCTGCTCCAGGAACACCCTCCTCTTGTTCCGCTTATCTCGGAAACCATGTAGGGTTGATCTTCTTCCATATCACAAAGGCATTGTATAGGACACATCAATGATGTTATGGAAGATGACCAGGGCCAGCGGGCAGCATCCTCCTGCAGCTGTAGTTCCAATCACATTGTCCATCTGAAAAAATCAGTCCTTACCCGAACGTGGGGACGGGATCCGCTCACCAACCAAGATGTTCACAAAATGGGCCTACAAAACACCAAATTGAGACTCTTGCATCCTTGGCGAATTCTGGCCAAAATATATCCTCCGGTGCTCAACGTAAGAAACACCAAATAAGCTATGCAGACAGAATTAGCCTCCGAATAACCAACTATATCCAAAATCCAGAAAAAGAGCCGTTAAATTCTACAACCAACCTAAAAGAAGCGATTCCCAAACCTTCCATAACAAAGCCATCACCCCCTTACCAGAGAGATGATAGCGCGTGGGCACAGAAAGAAGTCCCCTACAGGCAAGTGCTGCGTCCTTAGGGGCTCTGCGTTCACAAACACAAACCCACACTCCCCACAAGAGTCCCGCAGTGGACAAGCAGCCGAGGACAGTATGCAAGTGTGTGTGCATGGACTTTGCAGATGTATTTCTCACATGTGCAGCACATAGTATTTGTTTTACAGTTCTTCTTTGGGGGGCAGAATTGGTATCTCCTCCTCTTGCCTGCCCCAGCTGCAGCCTCAGGTGGATTAGGACAAGATTCAGCCCCCTGAACAGCTTTCACAAGCGCTGCAGGCTGCTGTGCGGGGGGAGGCTCCCTTCTTTGGATGTGTGGGATTACAAGTGCCTTTCCCAGCTGCTCCAGGAACACCCTCCTCTTGTTCCGCTTATCTCGGAAACCATGTAGGGTTGATCTTCTTCCATATCACAAAGGCATTGTATGAGGACACATCAATGATGTTATGGAAGATGACCAGGGGCCAGCGGGCAGMCATCCTCCTGCAGCTGTAWGTTCCAATCACATTGTCCATCTGAAAAAATCAGATCTACGACCTGTTGGGCACAGAAACGTGCACTCATGGCTTCAGCAAAGAGAGAAGTGGGGGGACTGTCATCAAACAGCACCTTTATAGCCTCTTACTGCATTCCCCATRACTAAACAATGCTTTCAAGACATTTTTATTTTGCTTGAAATGTTGTTTATTTTGTCTAAAATGTTGTTTATTTTATCTGTGAACTTGAGTCATGTGTGGGGTCATGGAGGGGAGATGCTGCACATGCACAATAAAGTTTTAGTTTTGTCTGAGTTCAATCAGTAGCACACATAATCTACATTTCTCATTGTGTGTGTGTGTGTGTGCCTTTGTGTGTGTGTGTGCCTTTGTGGTTTTCATGGTTTGTAAATGATTTTATAACTGCCGGGTCAAAAATGACCGTAAGGCAGTCTTTATACCCTGGTGGTGTACAGCCTTCATGGAAATATGAACAAAGGCGATGTTTCACTTTTTCTAATGTTGGGGTTACTATAGGAAAAGTCATCAATTTTTATTTAGGGGGGTTTCTCTGCTGTTAAACATAGTAGCGGATAATTTTAGACCCTCTAGACAACACAAGGGTTAAGTCTTCCTATAACCTCTGGTGATATTGATAAAGACCAAAAGGATTCATTCTAGAGCAAAGGGATACTCAAGGCACATCAGCAATTGTAGTCATGGCGGAGGCTGTTTGTTGCTCCAGGCAGCAACGACAGTACGCTACACTAGACAGAGTCAAGGACCACTACTGGTGGTGGCTCTCAGGCCCAGAGCTCCCACAGGCAGGTCTTACACGCATTTGTAAGAGAGGGTCCCATCCACAACATGTCTACTACCATGCTGTAAGAGAGGATCCTCATACCACAGACAGTGTCCCTACTACATGTGTAAAGAGGGATCTATCCACAGACAGTGTCTCTACCATGGGTAAGAGAGGATCCTCATCCACAGAGTCTAACCTGGAGAAGCTCTCCAGGTCTACTACCATTGTAAGAGAGGATCTCATCCACAGGCGAGGTGTCTACTAGTCCATGTGGAGGAGGAGGATCCTCATCCACAGACAGTGTCTACTACCATGTGGAAGAGAGGATCCTCATCCACAGGCAGTGTCTACCTACCATGTGTAAGAAGGATCCTCATCCACAGACAGTGTTTACTACCATGTGTAAGAGAGGGGATCCTCATCCACAGGCAGTGTCTACTACCATGTGTAAGAGAGGATCCTCATCCACAGACAGTGTCACTACCATGTGTAAGAGAGATCCTATCCACAGACAGTGTCTACTACCATCTGGAAGAAGGATCCTCATCCACAGGCAGTGTCTACTACCATGTGTAGGAGAGGATCCTCATCACAGACAGTGTCTACTACCATGTGGAGGAGGATCCTCATCCACAGACAGTGTCTACTACCATGTGGAGGAAGGATCCTCATCCACAGACAGTGTCTACTACCATGTGGAGGAGAGGATCCTCATCCACAGACAGTGTCTACTACCATGTGAGGAGAGATCCTCATCCACAGACAGTGTCTACTACCATGTGGAGGAGAGGGTCCTCATCCACAGACAGTGTCTACTACCATGTTAGAGAGGAGCCTCATCACAGACAGTGTCTACTACCATGTGTAGGAGAGGATCCTCATCACAGACAGTGTCTACTACCATGTGGGAGGAGAGGTCCTCATCCACAGACAGTGTCTACTACCATGTGGAGGAGAGGGTCCTCAGCTGAGCTATCTTTCTTTCATTCTGTGCCTCCTCGCTCCCATCCTTTAATTTACTTGCTATTGTTCCTTGGAAATGAGAAAATGCAAATGTTGGAGCGCAGCGGACCTTGCCGTCCCACCATCACACAGATAATATTCCTCATCACTCTGTGCCTGCTAATTGGCATGATTTACTTGTTAATACACTGGAAATTAGAGTGGCGTCCGATCCGGGGGCCCTTAACAGGACTCATTTGAGGTGAGCGAGAGCGCGGCCATGCTGGGGCTGAGTGGGCTACAAGCTATTGCCATGAGGCAGGCACATCAGGAGCACATACACACGCACACACACAAGTCCCTCCCAGAATGCTGCCAGAATTCACAGGCTAATGCCAGAACTTATCAGACAAATCAACAATGCATCACACAGACATGAGAGCAGTGCATTATGGTCCCGGTCTGTTTTTTTCATTGAGAGGGAGATTATTACATTTTTTAATGTTTTATTCAACCTTTATTTAACTAGGAAGTCAGTTAAGAACAAAGTCTTATTTACAATGAAAGCCTACCTTACATAAGAGCTAGTCTTCTCAGTACATCTGGGCGCAGGGTAGCCTAGTGGTTAGAGCATTGGACTAGTAACTGAAAGGTTGCAAGATTGAATCCCCGAGCTGAGGTACAAATCTGTCATTCTACCCATGAACAAGGCTAACTGCCACTGTTTCTAGGCTGTCATTGAAAATAAGAACTTGTTCATAACTGAGAACAAGAAAGTGTTCATGTATATACACATGTTAAATGTTTATATCGGCTCATCAGTGGACAGCTAAAATATCACAATGGTTGATTTGTTTATTTTCTTGACTTTTGATACATGATCATAGATGTAAGATTTAACATGAGTGTTTGAATACTTGTAAAAAAAGGTCCTTTGGTGCAATGAGTCATTGCAAGGCATTTTAAAAATCTGAAGGCCAGTGATGCATGGACGCAAGCGTTTAATTTCCATTGGTTTGATTTCATATCAAAGCTTACTAGATAAAACACTCCCCTAATCTCCAAATGCAAATGCAATTTTTTTTCTAGAATATGTCCTGCCACAAAGAGGCATGTAATGATAAATGCTGAGACACAGGAATGCCTTGAGACCGTGTTATTTCTCTTGTAGAAACATCCATCTACAGTAAATTAAATATCCCCCTTAAACAGCACAATTATTCAGATGAATTATAACAACCTCTCCATGCCTTTCATAAAGCCAATAGAGAGGCGGTGGCGTGTATTCATGGATGCCAAGTAAGCCAGGCTTCCCAAAACATGTCCCCCCCAAAAATGATGTTTCTTTCATTTATCTGTGTTTCATAATTGTCCTTCAATACGCAAGAGGCTGAATGTATCTCACAGGAGAAAGTATCCGAGCGAGCTAAACAGCGCCCCTGTGTCTCTCTACGTGTAGACCATCTATCTAAACGCTGTCTGGTCCAAATGAGTATGACATTGTTGCCACCCGTAGAATTGAAGGCAAGAGGAAGCCATCGAGAATTTGGCCTCCCTTGACAAAAAAGTATGAAATATTAGCCAATCAGTGTTGAGCTAAACTGAGCGAACTCAACTGTGAATGGCGCACCAAAGAAAAGTGTCAAGGGAAGCCAGCTTAGACTTGGCGTCACTCATGTCAAATCTCATTGAGAGCATACGTCATTGACAGAAAAACTTGAATTGTTGCATCTCGTTGTTATCCTCCGGTGGCTAGCTAGCTAGCTAAAATTAGCCCTTTCCTAAATTAGCCATGGATGGAGATAGGGATATGGACTTGTGGTTTTACTTCATTCTCCATACTGGCCAATGATTATAATGGAGATTCTGATCCAACCATTAATTCACACATTGTTGTTCCCCTGGCCTGAGAGGATGGAAGTTCAATATGTAGCTAGATCTAGAAGGCTAATGTTAACTAGCTAACATTGCCCATGAATGGAAGTTAGGCTAGCGAGCAAGCATTTTAGCCAGGTAGCCTAGGACAAGAAYAAATGTAAGCGTGTACTGTATGACAGAGTGATGGACTGTTTCGTCCACATCAAACAGTTAGGTTGTCACACCCTGACCTTAGAGAGCCTTTTTATTTCTCTATTTGGTTAGGTCAGGGTGTGATTTGGGTGGGCATTCTAGTTTGTCTGTTTCTTCGTTGGCCGGGTATGGTTCCCAATCAGAGGCAGCTGTCTATCGTTGTCTCTGATTGGGAATCATACTTAGGCAGCCTTATTCCCACCTGTGTTTGTGGGTAATTATTTATTTTCTGTGTGTGTTTGTGTGCGCCACGGTTGCGTCACGTTCG
Source organism: Salvelinus sp. IW2-2015 (assembly GCF_002910315.2). Taxonomy (NCBI): domain Eukaryota; kingdom Metazoa; phylum Chordata; class Actinopteri; order Salmoniformes; family Salmonidae; genus Salvelinus; species Salvelinus sp. IW2-2015. The sequence continues at coordinate 38,625 of NW_019943581.1, forward strand.
GTTTCTGTTTACCTGTTTTTTTGTGAAGGTTTCACTTTATTAAAGATGTGGAATTACAAGCTGCGCCTTGGCTCATCTYTGACAGGGAGTTTGAAGACAGTGAACGTGACATAGGTGAGTCGAAATGTTTTTTACTACTTGCACGAACGAGCACGCACACACACAGACACAGACACCGGAACCATGGACAGCCACATCATATTTAGCTTACGTTGATTGGACTAAATAGTTTTTGGTATCTTTTAGTTGTCACTGTATTAGATTAAGCAGAGGTGATTTGATGACGTTGAAATGTTGAAGTTYAAATGGTTCTGGAATAGTGGAGGCAGCTCCTGTTTTCTTAGCGASTTGCGGTAACTCTCCGTGGTTCTAAATCAATAGTTGTTTAGAGGTCCGACGACATCAGAAACATTAACTTGCTTGACCATGCTGTAGGTCTGTTACTGTACATGCAATATGCTATGTGGACTTCACTGGACAGAGGTTGCTATCCGTTTTTTTGATAAAACAAAGGTGTGGTTGAATTTATTCTGCCACTATGTCTTCTTATTGTCTCTATATTTCACMATCACAAGGCTTATGAACTAAGAGGTTATAGAGCAAACAACACACCCATTTTTTGGGGTGGTGGATGGGAGTGGGGCTTGCCTCATTTTACCAATGCACCACTACTGGATAGAGGGCAATTTGACATGGTTGCCTGTGTGTGTGTGCGTGTGTATGGTGTGTGTGTGTGTGTGTACTGCATGCGTGTACTAGAGTGTGTGCCTGTGTGTGTGTGTGCCTTGTGTTGTTGTGTGTGTGTGTGTGTGTGTGGTGTGTGTGGTGTGTGTGTGTGTGTGTGTGTGTGTGTGTGTGTGTGTGTGTGTGTGTGTGTGTGTGTGTGTGTGTGTGTGTGTGTGTGTGTGTGTGTGTGTGTGTGTGTGTGTGTGTGTGTGTGTGTGTGTGTGTGTGTGTGTGTGTGTGTGTGTGTGTGTGTGTGTGCTGGGGCTGCAGGCAGTGTAAGCTGTGCTGTTCTGAGAGATAGCTACAGGTAGGCTGTACCACACACTGGGCTTACAGAGGCTGTATAACACACTGGGCTTACAGAGGCTGTATCACACACTGGGTTTACAGAGGCTGTACCCCACACTGGATTTACAGAGGCTGTACTATACCCTGGGCTTACAGAGGCGGCGAGGGAAGGGCTCTATGTAACAGTTCCAGCAAAATTATTTCACCTCCATGTCCCCAACACAGCTACCAGCTAAATAGAGGTCTGATAATTTTTCTTAAAGAACAGGTCTACATGCAGAATTTCTGCACTGGTTAAGCCTTCCTACAGACAACAAATATAAGATTTCAATTACACCAAATGATCTGACAAATATTATTTTTCATACTAAAAAAGTTACATTTTGTTACAGCATGGACTGTATTGTAAACGTCCCTTTTTCAGGACCCTGTCTTTCAAAGATAATTTGTAAAAATCCAAATAACTTCACAGATCTTCATTGTAAAGGGTTTAAACACTGTTTCCCATGCTTGTTCAATGAACCATAAACAATTAATAAACATGCACCTGTGGAACCTGTCGTTAAGACACTAACAGCTTACAGACGGTAAGCAATTAAGTGACAGTTATTAAAACTTAGGACACTAAAGAGGCCTAAGAAATATGGCCAGGGGCCTGCTCATCTGCGTGAACGTGCCTTAGGCATGCTGCAAGGAGGCATGAGGACTGCAGATGTGGCCAGGGCAATAAATTGCAATGTCCGCACTGTGAGATGCCTAAGACAGCACTACAGAGAGACAGGACGGACAGCTAATTGTCCTCGCAGTGGCAGACCACGTGTAACAACACCTGCACAGGATCGGTACATCCGAACATCACACCTGCGGGACAGGTACAGGATGGCAACAACAACTGCCCGAGTTACACCAGGAACGCACAATCCCTCCATCAGTGCTCAAGCTGTCTGCAATAGGCTGAGAGAGGCTGGACTGAGGGCTTGTAGGCCTGTTATAAGGCAGGTCCTCACCAGACATCACCAGCAACAACGTCGCCTATGGGTACAAACCCACTGTCGCTGGACCAGACAGGACTGGCAGAAAGTGCTCTTCACTGACGTGTCGCGGTTTTGTCTCACCAAGGGTGATGATCGGATTTGCATTTATCGTCGAAGGAATGAGTGRTACACCGAYGCCTGTACTCTGGAGTGGGATCGATTTGGAGGTGGAGGGTCCGTCATGGTCTGGGGCGGTGTGTCACAGCATCATCYGACAGAGCTTGTTGTCATTGCAGGCAACCTCAACGCTGTGCGTTACAGGGAAGACATCCCCCTCCCTCATGTGGTACCCTTCCTGCAGGCTCATCCTGACATGACGCTCCAGCATGACAATGCCACCAGCCATACTGCTKGTTCTGTGCGTGATTTCCTGCAAGACAGGAATGTCAGTGTTCTGCCATGGCKAGCYAAGAGCCCGGATCTCAATTCCATTCAGCARGTCTGGGACCTGTTGGATTGGAGGGTGAGGGCTAGGGCCATTCCCCACAGGGAACTTGCAGGTGCCTTGGTTGAAGAGTGGGGTAACATCTCACAGCAATAACTAGTAAATCTGGTGCCGTTCGAGTTCCAGAGGACCCCAAAGAAGGTAGGGGCTGGTGGCGGATTGGCCCACCCCCAAGTCCGTTAAGGAAGTTCAGCGTTTCCTGGGCTTCACTAACTTTACCGCAAGTTCATCAAGAAACTTCAGCTCGTGGCAGCCCTCTCTCAGCTGTAACCAAGGGTCAACACAAGGTTTCTGTGGGGAGAGAAGCTGAGACGGCCTCCAAGGACTCAAGCAGCGCCATCCTCTCTGCTCCCATCCTGACCACTACCGACGGCGGATGAACCTTTTGTGGTGGGAGAGACGCATCAGAGGTTGGTGTTGAGCTGTCCTGCTCTCAGAGGGGGAAGACAAGAGGCTTCATCCTTGCCCTTCTTCTCTCACCGGCTTACCCCGGCCGAGAGGAATTACGATGTGGGGATCGTAACTCTAGCGGTTAAGATGGCATTGAAGGAATGGAGACACTGGCTCGAGGGGCTTCTCAACCATTTCAAGTGCTTACGGACCACAAAAATCTGGAGTATATCCAGCAGGCGAAGCGGTTGAACTCCAGACACAAGCTCGATGGTCTCTTTTCTTCAGCCGATTCCAGTGTTATCCTCACCTATAGACCCGGGTCGAAGAATCTCAAAAACCGGACGCCTTGTCACGAGTCTACTCTCCTGCCATTCGAGAAGATACTGACATGACTGTTCTTCTGCCGCTAAGATCGTGGCTCCAATCTCGTGGCAAGTTGAGGATACCGTGAGAACAAGCTCAGCCATCGAACCGGGTCCTAAGAGAGTCCTTGCCAATCGGTTGTTTGTCCCAAGGCAGCAAGATCCCAAGTCCTTCTGTGGGGGCACTCCTCTCGCCTCACCTGTCACCCCGGGCGTAGTCGCACCTTGAGTTCATTCAGCGTAAGTTCTGGTGGCCCACCATAAGAGAAGACGTTGCCACTTTCGTCAAGGCCTGTCCCGTGTGCTGCCAGGGCAAACTTCTCACCTCCGCCCTCAAGGACTCCTTCACCCCTTTATCTATTCCCCACCCGACCCTGGTCCCATATCTCGTTGGACTTTATTACTGGCCTTCCTCCGTCCCATGTAATACTACTATTCCGAGTCATCTATCGACAGGGTTTTCTAAGGCGGCCAGTATTTCCCTTGACCGGGCGAAAATTACCTTCTGCCAAGAAAAGCTGAAGTTGGTGATTAAACCATGTGTTCGCGAGTCTTTGCATTTCCGGCAAGATTGTTCCGACAGAGGTCCCAGTTCGCCTCAAGGTTTTTGGAAGGCCTTCTTGCCAACTCATAGGGGCCCACGGCCAGTTTATCTTCAGGGTACCATCCGGAGTCGCAACGGCCACCGAGGATGGATGATCAGGAGCTGGAACCACCCTCAGATGTATGGTTTCCAACAACCGTCCACATGGTCATCCTTCATTGTTTGGGCCGAGTACGCGCACAACACCTTGTGCTCCTCCTCCACTGGTATATCCCGCACGAGTGTCAGTTTGGCTATGCTCCTCATTGTTCCCGGACCAGGAGGCAGAAGTCAGAGTCTTCAGCCTCGAGGTTCATCAGACGCTGTCGGCTTACGTGGAAGAAGGCCGTCTTAATCTTCTGCGTTCCTCACAGCAGTACCAGCGACAAGCCAACAGACGTCGCCGTCGCCGGTCCTACCCTGTACCCCGGCCAGAGAGTATGGCTCTTCAACAAAGAACTTACCGCTACGGGTGGATCTCGTAAGCTGTCCCAGAGATTCATCGGTCCCTTAAGATTGCCAGGAGAGTCAATCCCGTTACTTTTCGCCTGCACTTACCCAGATCCCTTAAGATCAATCCAACATTTCACATTTCTTTATTAAAACCTGTTGTTTTTTCTCCCCTTATCCCGGCAGGCCAGACCTCCCCCTCCGCCCGTGTCATCGAGGCCAGTCGGCTTATACCGTCCACCGGATACTGGATTCCCGCCGGGTGCAGCGGTCCGGCAGTAATCTGGTGGACTGGGAAGGCTACGGTCCCGAGGAGCGCTCCTGGGTTCCTGCCAGACATACTGGACCCTGACCTCATTCGTCAGTTCAGGGCCCTCCACCCTGAGAGGCTGGTAGGAAACGTCAGGAGCGTTCCTAGGAGGGTGATTCTGTTCAGGTTTTGGCCAGGACTGTTCAGGTTTTTGGTCACTAGATGTCTGTGTGTTTGTATGCTAGCACCCAGCCCCAGCCTTGTTGTGAACATATTTCTCTTATTGATTTTCCAGAGGTTCTCGTGGTTTAGTGCTTGTGTATTTTTGAGTAGTCTTTTGAGGTTTGTTTTTCCCTGCTGTTTTACACTTTGTGGAGTTTCTTTGTATTTTGGAGGATATCCATTTTGTGCCTCTTGGCTTTATTTTGGACGTGGTGGATCTATATTCTTGCCTGAAGATCTTGTCCTTTTATTAAACCACCATCTCTAGTACTGCTGAGTCTGCCTCATCTTCTGGGTTCTGCCGACTATTAGTGACTGTTTCTCTACCGGGTTCCTGACAGAAATGTCAAACACCTGCCTCTAATTGAGAACCATATCAGGCAACCCATTTAAACAAACATAGAAAACACAAACATAGAATGGCCCACCCCAACTCACGCCCTGACCAACTAAACACATACAAAAATAAGAGAAACAGGTCAGGAACATGACATAGCAACAGGAAATGTGAATTATCATGTTGATTTTAATTAATGGAATTTTTATAGGGGATTGATACATTTTTCGTAAGGGAAAATCAGCTC
>NW_019943581.1:43986-62845 GCF_002910315.2 Salvelinus sp. IW2-2015
ATCATGGTGCAGTCCCATGAGGAGAGATAATGCACTGCAGTACTTAATGCAGCTGGTGGCCACACCAGATACTGACTGTTACTTTTGATTTTGGAACCCCTCCCCTTTGTTCAGGACAATCATTTTGTCCCAATTCTGTTAGTCACAGTTTGTGGAACTTATTCAGTTTATGTCTCAGTTGTTGAATCTTGTTATGTTCATACAATATTTACCACATGTTAAGTTTGCTGAAAATAAACGAAAGTTGAATGTGAATGTTTCTTTTTTTGCTGAGTTTATGATGTGTTGTTGTTATATCATTGTCACCATCTTGGAAGAAAGGGTATTGTGCAAGGTTATTCAAGCAAACGTCCCATACAGATGTTAGGATCTTAATTTCAGCCAGTTTTCTAGAGCAGAAAATACATCCTGTAGCATGTAACGGGTGTTCTCCTCCTCTTCGCTTGAAGAGGAGGAGTAGGGATTGGACCAAAGAGCAGCGTTTTTATATTGACATAATGAATTTATTAAAACAAACGACAAAACACGAAATAACACTTGAATAATACAAAATAACAAAACGACGTAAGACGACCTAAAACATGAGAACTTACATATACACGAAGAACGCACGAACAGGTACAGACTACAAACAAACGCTTACAGTCCCTGTGTACGAACATAACATACAGAACACGGAAGACAATCACCCACAAACAAACAGTGAGAACATCCTACCTTAATATGGTCTCATCAGAGGAAATTGTCAGGTTTTGGCAGGACTGTTCAGGTTTGGTCACTAGATGTCCCCATTGCACCTTTTTTGTACCTTTTGGTTTTTCCTTGCCTCTATATTGTTTGCACCTGTGTGTCGTTTCCCTTGTTAGTATTTAAACCCTGTGTGTTTCCTCAGTTCTTTGCTCAGTGTTTGTATGTTAGCACCCAGCCCCAGCCTTGTTGTGAACATATATTTCTCTTATTGGATTTTCCAGAGGTTCTCTGGTTTAGTGCTTGTGTATTTTTGAGTAGTCTTTTGAGGTTTGTTTTTCCCTGCTGTTTTACCACGAGGGGACTGTCCAACGTCACGAATCTGGCTCTGGTCAGCAAGAGGCCTTACTGGCTGGACATTCCAACTTCTGTCGGAGATGAGACTTCCATAAACGCAGATTTCTGATCAACTTTCCCCTGCAACCGCTTCTGCTCCAGTTCATCAGATTCAAGTGCCGTGCAGTTAACCCCTGCTGAACCTCGTCTGCCGCGCTCCCCAACGGTTCTCAGGTGATCCGAGGGTTTGTAAGGGTTTTTCACCAATGTTCTCTCTCCTTCGAGCTGGCAACCCTCGTCGTTCCCACCGACCGGTCCAAGATAGCATATATCATCCACCCTGCTGTCGGAAAAAGCCCTAGCCTGGGCTACTGCTGTGTGGAATGCCCAAAGTCCCTGCTGTGCCAGCTACTCTACCTTTTGCTGAAGAATTCAAGCGAGTGTTTCAAGATCCCACCAGGGGTCCTGACTCAGCCAAACAGCTCCTGACTCTCAGCCAAGGTAGGCGCAGCGTGACGGACTATGCCATCCAGTTCCGCACGGTGGCAAGCAGCGAGTGGCTGGAACGACGAGGCGCTCACAGTGTGTTTTTTGAAGGGTCTTTCGACACCATCCAAGATGAACTGGCCCACTCGGAACCACCGGACAACCTCGAGTCCCTGATCAAGTTAGCTTCACGCCATAGACCAGCGTCTGAGAGAGAGAGAGCTCAACCGTAGATCTCTCACCCTAGCTCCTATCGGTCCCAGCTCCGGTCTCCACCTTTATCCGCGCTGACCCACCGGAACCCATGCAGGTTTGGACGCATCTCCCAGGCTGAAGAGACCGCCGGATAAGGGAGCGATTGCTGTCTATATTGCGGTAAACCGGCCATTTCCTCTCCACGTGTCCCGGGCTCCAGGGAAACGCACTCTCCCGTTGCAGGCCTGGGAGGACGTAACGGGAAACATAACCTCCTCCCATCCATCCACTGCCCGCTGCTTATTCCAGTTACCCTTTCCTGGGACAACCACGAGCTTCCCCTTCAAGCCTTGGTAGACTTCTGGAGCCGCAGGTAACTTCATGGATGGTGTCTGGGCGAAGGAGAATGGCGTTCCCTCTGAACCTCTTAGTGACCCCATAAGGGTTACTACGTTGGATGGAAGCCCTTTGGGATCTGACTTTGTCACTCGTGTCACTACCCCTTGCGACTTTCAGTTGTTCCCAACACCAGGAAGTGATGAACTTTCATCTGACCTCGTGTTTCGAGTTCCCTCTCGTCCTTGTTACCCCTGGCTTCACAGCCATAACCCTCACATCGACTGGCGTTGTGGGCACTATCAAGCAGTGGGGTCCTTACGTGCCAAGCCACTTGTAATCTTCCCTAGTTCCCAGAGTTCCCCTCCCGAGTCTCTAGAATCCATCGACCTGTCGCCCGAGTTCACCGAGTATTACCATGACCTCAAACCGGTTATTTAGCAAACAGAGGGCACCAAATACCACCCCCATAGACCTTACGATTGCCCCATCGACCTGTTTCCGGCACCTGCCCCCCCAGGGGTCGGACTTTTCCCTATCTCCTCCCGAACGAGCTGCGCTATGGATACCTACATCAAGGACGCTCTGGCAGCAGGCCTCATGCGTCCATCCACCTCGCCGGCGGGAGCAGGGTTTTTCTTTGTGGCCAAAAAAGACGGTGGATTACGTCCTTGCATCGACTATCGGGACTTAATGCCATAACCGTCCGTAACCGCTACCCGCTACCCCTTATGGCCACAGCCTTTGAGCTGCTCCAGGAAGCAGTGGTCTTCACTAAGCTTGACCTACGGAACGCATACCATCTTGTGCGGATCAAAACCCGGTGACGAGTGGAAGACCGCTTTCAACACGCCTACTGGTCCACTACGAATACTTGGTGATGCCCTTCGGCCTGACCGACGCCCCGGCTGTGTTCCAAGCGCTCATAACGATGACGAATGTGCTTAGGGATATGCTTAACATTTTCGTGTTTGTGTACTTGGATGACATCCTCATCTTTTCGAGCTCCCTTCAAGAACACACTAAGCATGTCAGACAAAGTGCTCAAACGCCTCCTAGACAGCCATTTGTACGTTAAGCCGGAAAAGTGTGAATTCCATTCCTCTCGAAGTACCAATTCCTGGGATTTGTAGTGGGAACCCGCGTCGAGTCCAGATGGACCCCAAGAAGGTAGGGGCGTGGCGGATTGGCCCACCCCCAAGTCCGTTAAGGAAGTTCAGCGTTTCCTGGGCTTCACTAACTTTACCGCAAGTTCATCAAGAAACTTCAGCTCGGTGGCAGCCCCCTCTCAGCTGTAACCAAGGGTGGCAACACAAGGTTTCTGTGGGGAGAGAAGCTGAGACGGCCTTCCAAGGACTCAAGCAGCGCATCCTCTCTGCTCCCATCCTGACACTACCGACGGCGGATGAACCTTTTGTGGTGGAGGTAGACGCATCAGAGGTTGGTGTTGGATCTGTCCTGTCTCAGAGGGGGGAAGACAAGAGGCTTCATCCTTGCGCCTTCTTCTCTCACCGGCTTACCCCGGCCGAGAGGAATTACGATGTGTGGGGATCGTAACTCTAGCCGGTTAAGATGGCATTGAAGGAATGGAGACACTGGCTCGAGGGGCTTCTCAACCATTTCAAGTGCTTACGGACCACAAAAATCTGGAGTATATCCAGCAGGCGAAGCGGTTGAACTCCAGACAAGCTCGATGGTCTCTTTTCTTCAGCCGATTCCAGTTTATCCTCACCTATAGACCCGGGTCGAAGAATCTCAAAACCGACGCCTTGTCACGAGTCTACTCTCCTGCCATCGAGAAGATACTGACATGACTGTTCTTCCTGCCGCTAAGATCGTGGCTCCAATCTCGTGGCAAGTTGAGGATACCGTGAGAACAAGCTCAGCCATCGAACCGGGTCCTAAGAAGAGTCCTGCCAATCGGTTGTTTGTTCCCAAGGCCAGCAAGATCCCAAGTCCTTCTGTGGGGGCACTCCTCTCGCCTCACCTGTCCACCCGGGCGTAGGTCGCACCTTGAGTTCATTCAGCGTAAGTTCTGGTGGCCCACCATAAGAGAAGACGTTGCCACTTTCGTCAAGGCCTGTCCCGTGTGCTGCCAGGGCAAATCTTCTCACCTCCGCCCTCAAGGACTCCTTCACCCTTTTATCTATTCCCACCGACCCTGGTCCCATATCTCGTTGGACTTTATTACTGGCCTTCCTCCGTATCTCTCTCTTTTGGAAATTTCAAAGTTGAAATTATATACTTCATAAGCATTTTTAAACCTCAAATACACTACATGTTTTTAATGTCCTGCATTGCAGAAAAGTTTTCCTGCAACAGGGTGATCAGATCCCACATCTGTAGATATCTGATGAGGAATGTGGATAGAATGTATACTCAAACTGAGTACTGTATTCTCATACTTCATATGCTTGTGTGTGTGTGATTATCTGTGAATGTGTTAATGTGTGTGTGTGTGTGTGTGTGTGTGTGTATTTGTTATGTGTGCATCAGATAGTGAATTCAGAATTTAGGGTGGGGATGTAATAAGGGTAGAATAATCATTCATCTGCGTTTGGAGAGGTATTATAAGAGAGTGGAGTGGTACAGCACTCTGCTCTGCTAATGAGCATGAGGAGGAAGACTTTGCCAGTGGCACAGCAGGGGGTCGGGTTGGGGAAGACCGAGAGCGTAGCGCAGCGTGGGGCGCAGGATAATTAGTTAACATCAGTGGCTGGATCAACAGGGCTCTCCGAGCCACCCAGTGAAGTGAGCACCAGGGAACCTATCATAACGCATGTTAACCACTCCGACTGGAGGGACTACTCTACTACAGTACATCGGCACCCTCAGGACATGGCTAATGTTCATTTACACTAACATTTACTGCAGCTAAAGACGTCCCCAACTGGCTGGCAGTTTAGTCCCTGAGATAACAACATGGCAGCAGACAGTGGAACGTCTGAGTCTTGGGAGGGTTCTAATGGGAGATTATCTAGAATGGATTATTATGAWGATGATTACGATTGGYTGTGCATCCCAAAAGGCACCCTATRCCCTATAATAATGCACTACTTTTAAATTCAGGCTGTAACACAACAACATTTGTAAAAAGTCAAGGAGTGAGAATACTTTCTGAAGGCACTGTATATAGCGCAACACTTATAGACTAGCGCAGGAAAGCAGTTCCCTCCAACAGTCAAACAAACATAGTGCACTGTAAAGGGAACAGGGTGCCATTTGGAACACAGYCTAAGAATGACATCTGGGTCGGACCTCAAACTACAGCCAGGCATATTAATAACCAATGGTGGTATTCTGTGAAGAGGCATGTTCATTCTTTCTACTACATGAGGTAGCCTTGTTGTTTCTAGTTCCAGTTAGCCATATATTCTAGCAGAGTGGAGCCCAGTGTCATTTTGAATGAACAATAGCAATGGTGTACATTTAATTAGCCAGCTACTGTCATGGCCATCATAGCTTAGACTAGAGCATGCAAAATGACTGACAAACAAACAAAACAAAATGATGGATGCCATATTGTATGTAGAAATTAGACTGAGCCTCCATTGCAAAAATGAAAGAAGTCGCTATTTAGAGCCACACAATGACGGTTATTTCCAGCTCAGACTTAAGAACATRTAGTTCTTCACACAGCAACACAGATGGCTTTACTCATCATGTATGTATTCAGACACTATAGAGTCAGGCTGTACGTGGCAGACAGACACTGTCCTGGTAACATGCTGGAATCCAGTGTTGGGATTAGTTACTTGAAACAGTAATATATTGCATATTACTCGATATATATAACACAAGTAACTTTTACTTTGCAATATTACTTTGTGTGGAAAGTAATGCTTTATATTACTAGTTATATATTACTTTGCATTACTTTCATGAAGAAAAAAATGATAATCTCACCGTTTGTTTGACTGTTGGAGGGAACTGCTTTCCTGTGCTAGTCTACAAGTGCTACACTTTATGRATTTTGTTGTGTTACAGCCTGCATTTAAAATGTGATAATGTGGCCTACACACAATACCCCATAATGTCAAAGTGGAATTATGTTTTAGGGGCGGTGGGGTTACCACCGTGGCAGGCTGCCCCCAGGCAACCCGAGGAATTGCTCCAGCAGAATGTCCAACGCCCGGTCATGGCGCTCASCCAACGTTTGGACCCCCTCCACAATTCCCCATGCCTACCAATGGAGYRTCCTTGGGAGGAGATGGTGCTGCGCAGCTGGCCCGAGTCTGCTGGGTCAGTCATGTCCAGTTCGTACTATCAGGTATGAAGGTAAGACCCAGATGCAGACAACGTCGAATTAACAATGGTTTAATAATCCAACAGGGGCAGGCAATAGACAGGTCAAGGCAGGCAGGGGTCAGTAAACCAGAGGTGGGGCAAACGGTACCGGACGGCAAGGCAGGCTCAGGGTCAGGGGCAGTGCAGAGTGGTCAGGCAGGCGGGTTCAGAGTCAGGACAGGCAAGGATCAGAACCAGGAGAGCGAGATAAAAAAAGAGACTGGAGAAGCAGGAGCTGAGCACAAAAAACGCTGGTTGACTTGACAAACAGAAGAACTGGCAACAGACAAACAGAGAACACACAGGTATAAATACACAGGGGATAATGGGGAAGACGGGCGACACCTGGAGGGGGTGGAGACAATCACAAAGACAGGTGAAACAGATCAGGGTGTGACAAACTTACCTGTTTTCCGCTGTCCGGGTGACACCACAATTGAGCGTTTGATTTGCGAATTCATCACATGATCAGTGAAAAGTACTTCCGGGTCACAGAATTTTAGTACATGAAAAGTAGTTCAGGTCACGGAATATTGGAAATGTTCATAATAAAAGTCCCCCACGTAATAGTATAAATGTGTCAACAACCTTGTATTTTATAATTGTCTAAACATTATCAATGATTCATATTTGTTCGTATTTAAGTGACATTGCTTAATGTAGGTTTTAAAAACTTCTTCCAAGGCATATAAATCCCCCAATGCGAATCACTGTATATGGAAATACATTTTGGTTTATAGAGCAAAAACTATTCTGGGTTCTGGCGTAAAAGTATGTAGGGAATACTCAGTAAGGTCTGTAGAATGTATACAGTGCATTCGGAAAGTATTCAGACCCCTTGACTTTTTTGACATTTTGTTACTTAACAGCCTTATTCTAAAATTGATTGAATCGTTTTTTTCCTCATCAAATCTATGCACAATACACCACTAATGACAAAGCGAAAAACAGGTTAATAGACATTTTTGTAAATGATATAAAAAGCTGTAAAATCACCATTTACAATTAAGTTTCAGAGCCTTTGCTAAGAAACTCAAAATTGAGCTCGAGGTGCATTCTGTTTCCAATGATCATCCTTGAGATGTTTCTTCACTTGATTGGTCCACCTGTGGTCAATTCATTTTGATGACATGATTTGGAAAGGCACACACCTGTCTATGTAAGGTCCCACAGTTGACAGCGCATGTCAGAGCCAAACTAAGCCACATCTGGAGAAACCTGGTACCATCTCTACGGTGAAGCACGGTGGTGCGCAGCATCATCTGTGTTTTTTTTTCAGTGGCAGGGACTGAGATTATTATTTTTTTTAACCAGGCAAGTCAGTTAAGAACAAATCTTGTTAACAATGACGGTCAAGGAACAGTGGGTTAACTGCTTGTTCAGGGCCAGCGACGACAGATTTTTACCTGTCAGCTCGGGATTCAATCTAGCAGCCTTTCGTTACAGGCCAATGCTCTACACCACTAGGCTACCTGCCTCTAACCACTAGGCTACCTGCCTCTAACCACTAGGCTACCTGCCTCTAACCACTAGGCTCCCTGCAGAGATACTAGTCAGGCTTGAGGGAAAGATGAACATAGTAAGAGATCCTTGATMAAAACCTGCTCCAGAGCGCTCAGGACCACAGACTGGGGCGAAGGTTCACCTTCCAACAGCACAACGACCCTAAGCACATAGCCAAGACAATGCAAGATTGGCTTCGGGACAAGTCTCTGAATGTCCTTCAGTGGTCCAGCCAGAGCCCGGACTTGAACCCGTTTGAACATCTCTGGAAGGACCTGAAAATAGCTCTGCAGCAACGCTCCCCATCCAACCTGACAGCGCATGAGAGGATCTGCAGAGAAGACTAGCGGAAACTCCCCAAATACAGGTGTGCGCTAAAGGATTGTAGCGTCCTACCCAAGAATACTTGAGGCTGTAATCGCTGCCAAAGGTGCTTCAACAAAGTACTGAGTAAAGGGTCTGAGTACTTACGTAAATGTTATATTTCAATAACAATAAAAAAGGATATGTTTGTAAACATTTAAAAACTGGTTTTGCTTTGTCAATTATAGGTTTATTGTGTGTAGATTGATGAGGGAAAAAAACAATGTAATCAATTTTAGAATAAGGTTGTAACATAACAAAATGTGGAAAAAGTCAAGGGGTCTGAATACTTTCCCGAATGTACTGTATATGGTGTCATTTCATGGGGCTCTGAATAATACTCAGTGTCGCTGGCCTTTTACTCCACACATTCCATTGGAGGCTACAATGCGAATCACTGTATATGGAATACATAATCATCACGTGCTATTACTACAGAACATCCAGTAACCAGTGCAGGGCATCCACACTGAATTAAATGGCAACTACACTCAAAAATCTACCTTTTTTTGTTTTTATAGACCTCAAATGTCATCCCCTGATGTGGTTTAAGCATTGCAGTGAACACAGAAAATCTAAATGGTGTTGTTTTTCTATTAAAAAAGTGTGGCGAAAAATGGGGGATATCCGAAACCAGGAAAAACAAAACCGAGAAAATGGAACGTGGGAAAAAAACGCAGGCAAAAAATATAAACACATTTTAAAAGGCCTAACCAACGTCTTCTGCTGTGCATGACTGCACTTTAGAGTGTGCATCATCCTGCAGCACAGCATTTTGGGGGAAGTTGAGGTCAGGTCCAATATTGACTATGCACCCAAGAGGGAAAGAGGMTGGGCCATCCTAGAAATGTAATATAATATATGACATTTTGCAGACGTTTTTATCCAAAGCGACTTACAGTCATGCGTGAATACATTTTTATGTATTGGTGGTCCCGAGAATCTAACTATCCTGGCGTTGCAGTGCTCTACCAAGATGCATAACAGGGTTAGAAATGCTTTGTGAAAACCTCAATTCAATATGATTTATCTGGCCTTTATTAAACGGGGCTTATGCCACCCTTTATATTTGACATAGTGTGTTACATTTGACATTGGAGTTTATGTCACACAGTTATGTCACATTTATGAACCCTTTATAAAGCATGACATACAGTTCTAGATCATTTGAAACTCATTTATGTAGTGTGTATGAAGACTTTATGAAGTCTTTATAAACTGCATGTAATTTAAACCGGGACCCAAAATCTATGGCAAGACTTAAAAATGMCTGTCTAGCAATGATCAACAACCAAAGGTGATTATAACATGTATTGACTCAGGAGTGTGAATACTTATGTAAATCAGATATTTCTGTATTTCATTTTCAATAAAAACATATTTTCACRTTGTCATTATGGGTTATTGTGTGTAGATGGGTGAGATATTTTTAAATATTTATTCCGTTTTAAATTCAGGCTGTAAGTCAAGGGGTTTMACTACTTTCTGAAGGCACTGTATGTGTTGCTTAATTAGCCATATATACTGTAAGCCAAACATCTGTACAGATTTCCTATCTTTTCATTCAAAATCTTTCTCTCGAGCCGCCAGTTCTGGTATAGACCACACGTACACTGACCCATAGAGATYTATAGCGGGCACACTTGCCACTAGACGGGAAAGCCCTCTATGGGCGTTGCAATCACAGAAGCACTCAATGGCAAAGATTGCACCCTCTATACATTTCTATGTACAGCAGCTGTTATGACATTTCATGACAAGTTGAAATTGGATCATGGAAACACACGCCCAATAGAGATATGATTCTGTTAGTAATGCACGCGTTGTTTGACAAAGTAATAATACAAATATGACCCAATTTGAAAAAGTCATGTGTTGCTTTACTCCGTTACTGATAAAAGTAATCTGATTACTTTTGTAACGCGTTACCCCCAGCACTGCTGGCATCTGGCTACTGCTATTCACTTACCACAGTGAAAGACAATCTCAGGGCTTCAAATAACCGCCTCCCAGTCTAAAAACCTATAAAAGTCAACCACAATCAATGGAGGATTCTTCAGAGAGCTGATATAACTTCGTTTTTTTTWAAACTATGAAATAGAAGCTATAAAAGAACAACGGATTTATATAGAGAATTTTATATGGAATTCATAACTTGGCTCATATATAGTATGCGTCGCCACTACCTGTATTCTTCATAGTTTTACATATCGACGATTTTTATTGTATTTTTTACAGGACCTGGACCAGGGAACCTCCTCCTAACACATTAAAGCACATAGTCATATAGCTTGTTTTATCCTTGGCTTCTCTAAGGGTAATGAAATAAAGTGGACTAAGAGCGGATATCTATCAGGGATGAGGGCTATAGTGACTTTATAAGACACTGTGGGATCATTAGACCCTTTAAGGCTGATGGGATATAGTGTTTTTATGAGGTCTCTACCGTAATGCATTAATAGGTCTGACAGACCATTAGAGTTTATTGATGTCCAATGCGTGGGCTCACATGAAAACACCATTATTTGTCATGATCAAAGTTTAACATGGACAGAGAATGATTTAACATCAGCATGAAGCTGCTCTTAACCTTCAAAGACAGTGTGATAAAATACAGGGAGATCTACAATGCTCATGRTCAGTTTGGGGCCCAAAATCTAGTTTAAACATTAAATGAACATGGTTTAGTAAAAGTGTATTATTCCGCAGCAGATGTCAGTGAATGTAGCTAGATAAATAAATGACGGRGCTTGCTTCCAACACACAGAAACAGCACATTTGACAGAGTTCTTCTTTAAGCCCTGAGAAAGTTATTCAATTTCTTGAAGAACTTCAATTTCTTCATTGCTATAATCTCAGATATTAATAAAGAGGGTATCATTCATATTTGTTTAGCTTTTTAATGTGGTTGCTGAGGCAGTACATTTTCACAGCCATGCAGGACTGGAGAAGAATGACTGCATGTGCAAAAATTATGCTGCCCTCTAGGGAAATCAATATGTATTTGCTATTCTCTAAGGACTTTAGAAGGGTTTAGCAACATTAATAATTTCAAAAGAAAATACAAGTGGTAATGTGGCCTTTGATGTGCCTTAACAAATTATTCTGCCAGATAAGCATTTGGAGTTCTGAGGTGTCCATCACAAAATTATAAACAGTCCAGTAAGGACAACATCCATAACATTGTTGAACTTTTTGAGATGATTGTAATAGGTTGGTTCCTACAGGGGATTGCCCCCTTTGGAGGGACAGAAGTTCCAGGTCATCAAGTCAAGGTGAAAACAAACCAACAACATGTCCCCACTTCTCTTCCTCCTCTCCTCCTTTCTTCCTCATCATCTCCTCCTCTCTTCCTCCGCCTCTCTTCCTCCTCTCTTCCTCTCTTCCTCATCTCTTCCTCCTCTCCTCCTCTCATCCTCTCTTCCTCTCTTCCTCCTCTCTTCCTCCTCTGTTCCCTCCTCATCTCTACCTTCTTCTCTCTTCACTCTCTACCGTGTTCCCTCCTCCGCTCTGCCTCTCTCTTCCTCTCTTCCTCTGTTCCTCCTCCTCTCATCCTCTCTTCCTCCTCCTCGCGTCGTCTGTTCCTCCTCCTCTCCTCCTCTCTTCCTCCTCTCTTCCTCTCCTTCCGCTCTGTTCCTCCTCCTCTCTGTCGCTGCCTGTTCTGCCTCCTCTACCTTCCTCTCTTCCTCTCTGTTGTCCTCCTCCTCATCCTCCTCTTTCCTCTCTCTCTGTTCTACGCTCCTCTTCCTCTCCTTCGTCTCCTCTATTCTTCTTCTCTTCTCTTCCCTCCTTCTCTCTTCCTCTGCCTCTGTTCTCATCCTCTGCTCCTCTCTTGGACCACGCTCTTCTTCCTCCTCCTCTTCTCCTCTCTTCCTCTTAGCTCCCTCCTCTCTTCTCCATCTCCTCCTTCTCTTCTCCTCACTCTCCTTCCACTCCTCCTTCTTCTCCTCCTCTCCTCCTCTCTTCGCCTCTCCTCTCTTCTCCGCTCTCCCTACTCTTCCTCTCCTCTCCTCCTCTCTTCCTCCTCTCGCTCATCTTTCCTCGCTCCTCTCGAGCTCGCTCTCCTGTCCTCTGCCTGGCAGGGGCTATGTAGTGTGTGTGTCCAGGAGGAGCGTGACTAAGTAGAACATAGTGTTGGGCAAGAATGCAGGGGCACATTGTGCTCCACGGTGTCCCACGCTGCTCCTGTCCAGCTGTGCCGGGGCCACAATCCCCGTGGGTACATGGGTGGTGAGATGAGTAGTGGTGAGATGTAAAAGTGATGGGGTGAAAAGAGGAAAACTAATCTTGTGGAGGGTTATCGGATTTGCCGGCCACATATCTCGAGCCTGTCCTGGGTAAATAAAAGAATTGATGGACTTGTGTTGGTTCATCAGGCAGATTTTTTGACAATGTGGTAAAGGGTTAACAATGGTCCAGGTTACACAGTGGGACAAATCGCAGAGAATGGTGGCTGATTTAATAGCACAGCAAAGAAAATACCTATTAATGAAGTAGAACTACAGAATCTGTATTTGTTTCCTGATTCACACCCCCTGATCTGTTTTTACCTGTCTTTAAATGATCTGATCATCCCTCAGGTGTTGCCCATCTTCCCCATTATCCTTGTGTATTTATATCTGTGTTCCTGTTTGTCTGTTGACAGTTCATTTTGTTTTCGGTCAAGCCTACCAGCGTTTTTCCCTCTGTTCCTGTCTCTTGATTGTCCTGTTTTCTAGTTTTCCCGGTTTGAACCTTTTCTGCCTACCCTGACCCTGACCTGAGCCTGCTGCCAATCCTATACTTTTGCCCACTATTGGATTACTGACCTCATGCCTACCCCTGACCTGAGCCTGCCTACGCTCCTGTACTTGGCCCCACCTATCTGGATTTATGACTCTGCCTACCTGACCTGAGCTGCCTGCTGTCTGGTACCTGCCCCACCTATCTGGATACTGACCTCTGCCTACCCTGCCCCTGAGCCTGCCTTTTACCATCCTGTAACCATTGCCCCACCTATCTGGATTACTGACCTCTGCCCTACCTGACCCTGAGCCTGCTACCATCGTACCTTGCCCCACCTATCTGGATTACTGACCTCTGCCTACCCTGACCCTGACCTAGCCTACTCTGTAAACCTTGCCCACCTATCTGGATTACTGACCTCTGCCTACCTGACCCTGAGCCTGCACCATCCTGTACCTTGCCCCTAATCTGGATTACTGACCTCTGCCCTACCCTGACCCTGAGCCCTGCCTGCTGTCCTGTACCTTTGCCCCACTATCTAGGATTTATTGGACATCGTGCCTAGCCCTGAAACCCTGAGCCTGCCTACCACCTGTACCTTGCACCACCTAATCGGCATTACTGACTCTGCCTACGCTCTGACCCTGAGTCCTGCTAGCCATCCTGTGCTTGGCCGCACCTATCTGGCATTACCTGCCCTTGCCTACGCCTGACCCTGAGCCTGCGTACCATCCTGTAACCATTGCCCCACCTATCTGGATTACTGACCTCTGCCTACCCTGACCTGGGCCTGCGAATATATGCTACCCATCCTGTACCGTTGCCGTACTGGATTTACTGACCTCTGTGCCTACCCTGACCCTGAGCCTGCCCTACATTCCTGGTACCTATGCCCCACCTATTGGATTACTGAACTTGGCCTATCTGACCCTGAGCCTGCTACAATCCTGTACCTTGCCCACTATCGATTACTGACCTCTGCCTACCCTACCCTGAGCCTGCCTACCATCCTGTACCTTGCCCACCTATCTGGATTACGACCTCTGGCTACCTGACCCTGAGGCCTGCCTACCATCCTGTACTTGCCCACTATCGATTACTGACTCTGGCTACCCTGACCCTGAGTCTGCCTGCTGTCCTGTACTTTGCCCACTATCTGGATACTGACTCTGCTGCCCTTGACCGTCTTTTGCCTGCCGCCTGATGGATTAATACTGTTGTTAATTTGACGTCTGCATCTGGGTCTTACCTGAAACGTGATATCCTGTCTACCAAGTCTCCTGGTTTTGGTGAAAAGTAAACACTGCCTGGGTTTTGGGGGGTTTTTAAATGCTGTGGAGGATTTGGTCCAATTAAAAAAGCAAAAACAGGATGGAAAAGGAACGGAAGCGTCTTACTTGAACTCTCGAGGAAAACCAAACATCCTCTTTGCCAGCAAGGACGGTTTCCAGATGCCACCCTCAAATTATTCTCAAGTGATTAGCATTTTGAATAACTGGCAGTAAGTGATAAGGGGTAACATATGCTACACCGAGGATGGTAAACAAAAATTTGAATGCAAACATAAAGTTAGTGAGGGCATCTCTAACAGGACCCATTGACAATCTTCAATTTTCTACCATTCCTAATAAAACACCATTGCACACAGAAAAAAATACAAGATGGTTGTCCCAGCTACGGCCGGGGCATCCTGCAACCATTGCCAATACAATTACCAGAATAAACATGCAGTACTACATGAGAGTGACTATACCCAAATCTACAAAAGGAGAGTTTCTGGTGGCACGAAAGTGATCGGAGTATGGCGAAGGATCTTGTAAATCAGACCTAGACATGGTTTCAGGGTGTATTGATGCCATCCATTTTGATCCGTTACCAGAGTCGATTATATATGAGCCGATCCTCCCTCAGTAGCCTCCACGACTAGAACAATGCGGACACTGGAACGGCGCAGCCACTGATTGAAGATAGTGAAGACGAGAGAGAGAGGAGAGAGAGAGAGAGAGAGAGATAAGAGAGAGAGGAGAGGAGACAAGACAGGAGAGAGAAGAGAGGAGGAAAGAGAGAGAGAGAGAGAGAGAGACGAGAGAGAGAGAGAGAGAGAGAGAGAGAGAAGAGAGAGAGAGAGAGAGAGAGAGAGAGAGAGAGAGAGAGGAGGAGAGAGAGAGAGAAGAGAAGCAGAGAGAGAGAGAGAGAGAAAAAAGATAGAAAATCCTCGCCCTGGTGTAGTCTCCATAATTCAGAGGTTTAAATGCCTAATCTTCGCCGATGACCTATGCCTGCTGTCACCCACAGCACATGGCCTATACAGCAGAGCCTGGACCTGCTAGAGCAGTACTGTCAAGAACCTGGGCCCTGAGGCAGTAAACCCAAAAAAGACTAAAATCAAATGATTTTTCCAGAGGATTGTGACCAGATTCAGGGAATTAGACCAAAGTGTCTTGCAACATGTTGGTACAAAATATAATAGAGCAACTGGGGCAAATCACACTACAATACCTTGGTTTAAAAAATAAAAGAGCTTCAACTGGACAGCCTTAATGAAGGCAGCTGGAAATGAACTGAGAGAGAAAGCACGCAGGGGATTACTACGCAATTAAAAAGCAAATTCAAATTGAAATAGCACCTATTAACATTTGGCCTAAAACTAATATGAATTGTCATGTGAACCAATTGCAACTTTAATGGGCCAGCGAGGTGTGGGGTATACCACTTCAAACAAGATTTCATCAAACTGGGACAAGGACATCGCATAGTGAAACCTCTGCAGAAGTGCAAGAGTTTGCTGTGAGATTCTCATCTACAGTTCCCGAGGAAAACTACAAAACAATGCAGTGCAGGGCAGAATATTAGGGGGCAAAATAGCCACTAACTATCCAAAACTATTGAAACACGCCAGTCGAAGTTTTGGAAAAATCGAAATACTCTCATATCATTACCAAAGGGGCTGCTAACCAAGAGACTGAAACAAGAAAGAGTAACTCATTCAGCTGGTCCTGAGGGGCTTGAGTACCACTCGACACAAACGTGTGTTCTACCCTCACATAGCTGAACAGCCTCCATGTGTACACCAGCACACCTCCAATCCACACCTCCCCACGCACGATAACCACAATATACACCACCCAGTCAACACAAACACCCTCACTATTGCTTTATTGTGGAAACCACAGCCACAAGCCCGAGCAAAACTGCAGCATTGCTATCTGGGCCTAACTCGACCAGACACCCAACCACCCGCCACCCCGCCGCCCCCGGCGTGGCTAATACTTGGCACCCCAGTCCCCCCCCACCCCGGCTTCGACCCACCTCTCAGAACCACAACCTTGGCAACAAGTCACGTCATCCGTTTGCACGCACAGCCTTCGCATTGGAGGGTACGACACCACCGAGCGAAACTGGCTATGCACCGACCGCGCAACACCAAGGCCCTGCTGCAACCACTGCACAATAGCAGAACCTGAGACGGCGCTGCATTTCCTGACAAATGTAAAAATATAAAACCATTAGCAGGAGTGTTCTCCAATTTGAACACTCTATATTATCCGGTCTCTCCACCAACGACTCCTCGATTGAGGATGGCAACCCGCTACAATCGCTGGCGCGGACGCGTAGCAGAGACGCGTGTCGGGTTGGCGCACGCCACGCCCTACATTGCCTCAGCCACTAGCAATAGCACACCAGTTGACGGCGAACCAGTTCTGCCAGCCATCCACACCCCTGGCACATGTCTTCCTACTGTATGTTGAGTTGGTTTCCGTCCTGCCCCAATGTATAGGTTATTCTTTCGACCCCTCCTGGACTTATTCGTACCTCCGTCTAACTACGAACTTGCTCCCCGCATTGACAATTTGTGATTCTCATTTTTAGCATTGTAAACAGCCTTTAGGCATAATGTACATTGTTTACGTCATGCCAATAAAGCAAATTGAATTGATTGAATTGAGAGAGAGAGAGAGAGACGAAAGAGAGAGAGGAGACAAGAGAGAGAAGAGAGAGAGAGAGAGAGAGAGAGAAGAGAGAGAGAGAGAGAGACGAGAGAGAGAGAGAGATAGAGGATAGAGAGGGCTAGAGAGGGATGAGAGAGAAGAAGAGAGAGATAGAGACGAGAGAAAGAGAGTACAGGAGAAAAGAGAGAGATAGATGATACAAGAGGAGAGAGACAGAGAGATGGAGGAAGAGAAGAGACAGGAGACAGAGAGAGAGAGAGAGAGAAGGAGAGAGAAGAGGAGAGAGAAGAGAAGAGAGAGAGAGAGAAGACGAGAGAGAAGAAGGGCAGAGAATTGGGCCAATATCACCCTCTCATTCGAATAGAAAAAGAGCCATCAAATTTTACAACCATCTAAACAGGGTGACGACCCTAAACGAATTCCATCACACAGCTTCTACAATGTCGAAAGAAGATTGAAACCGACGAGAGGAGTCCGCCCGACCTCAGCCTGCAGCTGGTTCTGGAGGGCTCAGTTCGAAACAGCCAACCCAAGAAACCAAGCCATGAGCCGTCAGGCGATAGGCCTCAAAAATAATCTGGCCTCAAACCAATATCACAAGAAAAAGAAAAATATCTAACGTTAATGGAAGAACAAATGCCATTGTTGAAAAATCAAAGTGAAAACTTCAAATGCTATTTGCTACTATAACAGACATATAACACTGTGGTGGCCGAGCTAATCTGTACCACTGTGATGATAGAAAATGAGGAAAATTGACTAGGGTAAGGGACTGCAGTGAGCTGCACAGTCTGCGCTATAGAGAACCGGATCGCTCACGCAGACAAAACCTGGCTGCCCAGGGAGGACAGGGCTGTTGGCTCACTTCTGCTCCAGGCGGAGAGAGATAGAGACAGAAGTGCATTTCCTATACTAAGAATGAAGACTTGAAATGCTAACAGTACTGTGACGATACTATAGAACTAAAGAGCCTATATTTTTCCCAAAATTATAAATTCTCAAGAAGTTTTTGAAACTAATACAAGATGAAGAAAAATTTTGGCAAATATTTGTTGGGTGAAAAGCCAAAGTGTGCAGATTTTGGGCAGCAAAATCATGTGTCTAACATCCAGGAAGATACGCGCTGCCACAAGCCTGAAGGGCACAGCCAGTGAAATGCAAAAGTAAATAGTTGTAATATGTTCCACCATTTAGCTTTTAGTTTTATCGTTTTGTCTTTCGTACCTAGAGGTCATGTGTCTTCTCAGTCTTGTTGACAACTGGTCAGCTATAATGGATATATGTAAACGAGAACTACGAGTGTGTGCTTTAAATGTATTGGTTTGTTTCTGATATGAATATTGTTGTTTTTAAGCTGTTATTATGGTGATGAGAGAACAGACTCATGTCCCTACTAGTAATTATGGCATAGGTATTTTCTGAGATAGTGCACCATTTATTTATAAATAGATGATAATAATAAGTAACATATAAGCTTTTGTGGTATATTAGCGTGGAGAGGGTAGCATAATATATTTTCTTTGCTGGTTTGTAATAGAAGCTTGGACAGATGTGAAGAGAGGTAAGGAGTAATGTCGGGAAACAACACTTG
Organism: Salvelinus sp. IW2-2015; assembly: GCF_002910315.2. NCBI lineage: Eukaryota > Metazoa > Chordata > Actinopteri > Salmoniformes > Salmonidae > Salvelinus > Salvelinus sp. IW2-2015. The sequence goes on from NW_019943581.1 coordinate 62,446, forward strand.
CCGAGATGTCAAGTGAAGAGTCAAATGTGAGGTATGAAAATATGACATTGGAATTGAGAGATGAGAGGGCAGAGAGAGAGAGAGAGAGAGAGAGAGAGCATAGAGTGAGATAAGAAGCTGAGGTGAGGCTAGGAGGGATAAAGGGAGAGAAGAAAGAGAGGAGAATATATAAGCTAGGAGACAGAAAGAGTACAAAAGGATGAGAGAGAGGGGGAAGCATGAGAAAGAGAGGATAGAATAAGAGAGAGGGAGGAAAGGGAGGAGACAGGAGAGGAAGAGAGAGAAGAGAAGAGAGAGAGAGATAGAGAGGAAAGAGAGAAGAGAGAAGAGGAGCAAGAGATAGGGAGAAGATAGAGAGAGAGGAGAGAGGAGGATGGAGAGCAGATGGAGTGAAGAGGAC
>NW_019943581.1:62870-119825 GCF_002910315.2 Salvelinus sp. IW2-2015
GTGTGTGTGTGTGTGTGTGTGTGTGTGTGTGTGTGTGTGTGTGTGTGCGCATAGGCGTGCGCTAAATTACCTAAACTGATATGAATGACCCTGTACAAGGCTTCACAATCTCTCAAAAAAATAATAGAATCAGGCATACTGAATGGAACAATACATTTCTAAGCCTATATGACTTCCTATAGAAAGACTGTAGCATTTCTTATAGCTTGTTGAACACAAGCATGTGGGCTGTGTTGGATACCAGATTGTACGGTCTGGTATATACAGTATGGGAAAACTTGGGACCATGTTGGATTATGATGCCAGATACATATGGCTGAGATCAAGTAATMAACCTTGTGTTGTGATTGTCCTTCCATTGGGATGCAGCAACTAACCGTACGCATTCAGAGACACTAGTGAGCTACTCAGAAAACTCCCTGCAGGTTTAACAGGTGAGCTCTCACCTGCAATATATATATTTTTTAAACCTCTCACTTTGGGCTGGATGTGTCAATGTGTAGTTCATACATTCATAATCTATAAGCATAATTGTCTTACCTCAATTAGCCACAAAATCCCTAGTTTGAAAGCGTCTGTTTTCTTGAAGCTGTCCCGCGCCATTTTCCCTACATTTCGCCCCACGTGGGCCAGCCCCGTAGCAGTTATAGTCAATGAGCTTCAGACTCTCGCATTTCAGTGACAGCTAGCAAGAGGTTTGCCCAGGGTTATCCAATGAGGTTGCAGGGCGGACTCAATGGCTCAGTGGACACAGCAGAGAAAGAGAGACAGAAAGAGCAATGATAATGATGAAGTGTGTATATCTGCATTTATGTGACGTAGTACGCACTTTTCGGGAACACTTTTTTTGGGTGTTACTTTCAGAACTACTAGCTAAAAAGTATAGAAAAGTACCGGAGAATCTCTTTTACTTAGACAGGAAGGGTTATTTTGATAAAGTTTTTATCGTGTGGGGGTTGTAGATATTCGTTAAGGCCAGGCTGTAAGGGACAGTGGTTGTGGAAGACACCTCATCTCACCGCTAGAGGAAATGTTGTGATGCCTTCCATTCCAAGGTCATCCCACGCTACAGTGGCTCCTACAAACACATCCCTACCTTGCATGAGAAATGCTCTATTACATGGGAAGCCACCCTGCTGTGTGATTTCAAACTCCATGCGAAGAGAACATTTCCGGACATAATTCCATCAGGGACATTGAGAAAGCCATCTGCAGTAATGTGTTTGTGTTGTATGGGAAATCACTAAGCACAAAGTGTATGCTGAAACTATGTATGATGGTGTAGTGATTTCACAATGGTTTGCTGCTGTCCTGGAGTTTGGACACACCTCTTCATTGTTTAATATTGTCAAAATATGTTTGTCTTAGTAAAGGGAACACAAGCTGAACCGATACACTGTCCCAATTCATACCATACTTCATTACTCGAGGGGCATGATCCCAACTTTGACACATCCCCAATCAGCTCTGATGAAGTGTTGTCTCAGATTTACCGTCCTCGTACCAATGTTCTATTTACCAGCTTCTCATCAGGTCACATCTTCRGCAGAGAAGCYATAAAAGTCACKGTTTTTTGTCGCAGAGGGAAAAAATGGTGTTGTTCCTATCTTTTCCCKTCGCTGGCTTCCTSCCAGTMAGTATCCCAAATGGCACCCTATTCCCCATATAGTGCACTACTTTTGACCAAAGCCCTATGGGCCCTGGTTAATAGTAGTGCACTGTAAAGGGAATAGGCTGTCATTTGGGACAGAGTCACGGTTTACTGCCAGTTGGAAAYAAAGTATCCGCAGAAGGAACTCCTGTCTCCAGTAATGCCTCACCTGTTGGTTTGTCTTCTTATTACCTAAAAGAATGGGCCAGGAGATTTCTGTCAACTCTGCAATTGACACAGGTTTAGAGGTGTATCTAGAGAGCAGTGGTGGTCAGTGCTGTTTATGTTGAGGGAGGACGATTTTCTTTTCTCATGAGCATGACCTTATTTCTATTACAGCATGTTGGATGACTGTCATTCATTATCCATTCATCAAGCTCAATGTAACATCAATAGGTTTAGGCTACTACATGATACTCAAATTTTCCCTATACCCATCATGAGGTTGCTTCAACCTAGCCTTTGAAGTTTACAACGTAGTTTACAACTCTACACAGGTAGGGAGAAAAATGTGAGATGACAGACAGTGACACATGGACAGATAGTGACACACTCAATACCGCCTTGCACACTCTTGCATGCATCTAACTTATCTAGGGTGTAATCATTAGCCCAACAGTTGCAAACWAGAGTTTCTATGGGACAAATTCTGGTATTTTTTATCTCTGTTTTGTTTGCTTCCGTTTAAGAAACGTTTTTCAACAGAATCAGCGGAATGAATACACCCCTGATCACGCATAAACATAGTTCATTTTCATAGCAGCCACGTTGTATTCATTCTAGCCTCTATGCACTCTCCTCCTCTRACCTTTTCCCTTCATTTGTGTACTTCACTGAACAACACATCAGCTGTATGTGACCAGGTGAAAAAACCTTTCCAAGCCAAACCATGTCATAACCGCTACACACCGCCTACATCGTTGTCCCCATATTAGCTAAAGTAACGTTCTAGTCAACATACCTAATGTAACAAATGCGTTAGTAAACCCGCTACAATCATACAGTAACATTACAGTGTATAATCAGTAAGCAYTTAGACCGGTGGCCCCGGTGGAAATACATTTATTAAACTTACCTTGACTTGGAAGAGTTTCAGTGTTGTGTTGGATAGTCAAAGACAGCTAGCTAACATAGCATCCCTCTGTTTGAGTAACTAAACTAGCCAGCTGCATTTGCTAGAAAAGTAAGTAAAACTGAAAGTTAAAAAAATTACCAAATCGCTCTCTCTCTCCCTCTCTCTCTCTCTCTCTCTCTCTCTCTCTATTGTTTCTTCATTTTTTAAGAAATTAATTTGTTGAAAACTGTTCAACTATTTTCTTTCTGTCTCTTTGAGTCAACTACTCATCACATTTTATGCACTGCAGTGTTAGCTAACTGTAGCTTATGATTTTAGTACTAGATTAATTRTCTGATCCTTTGATTTGGTCGACAACATGTCAGTTCATGCTGCAAGYGCTCTGATAGGTTGGAGYARGTCCTCCGGAAMTTGTCATAATTACCGTGTCTAAGTCTATGGAAGGGGGTGAGAACCAAGAGCTTCCTAGGTTTTGTATTGAAGTCAATGTACCAAGAGGAGGACYGAAGCTAGCTGTCCTCCTGCTACACCATMMTGCTACCCTACAGAGTGCTGTTGAGGCTACTGTAGACCTTCATTGCAAAACAGTGTGTTTTAATCAATTATTTGCTGACTTGTGAATATATTTAGTGTAGTTTATCTAAAAAGGATAGCTTTTTCAATGTTTTACCATTTTTATTTTTATGAAACTCACTGAGGATGATGGTCGTCACATTCCTCCTCTGAGGATCGTCCACTGCTAGATAATCAGCTGCCTGCCTATTGGGCATTGAAAATCAACACAGACGGTTTCTGGGGAAAGGCTTCCTACTCACACCATTCATCAAAACTTAAGTGTTTGTTTACAATAACTGTAATGTTATCACTCTGGGCAGACGAGTTCCTCTTTCAATTAAGTTACCCATCTGGGAGAGTGTATTGATCATCGCCTTATTTCTGTATGGAGTAATCACGTTTCATTACTGCTCCCAAAGAAAGTGTCATYGCCGTTAAAAGAAGAGGACCAAGGTGTCGCGTGGTGAGCGTACATTTTCCTTTTTATTAATAAAAATGATGCCGAACAAAACAATAAACTCTACAAAAACAAACCGTGAAGCTAAAGGCTATGTGCCCTAAACAAAGTCAACTTCCCACKAASACAGGTGGAAAAAAGGGCWYCCTAAGTATGGTTCTCAATCAGAGACAACGATAGACAGCTGTCCCTGATTGAGAACCCTACCSGGCCAAAACATAGAACTAAAAAACATAGAACATAGAATACCCACCCCAACTCACGCCCTGACCAAACCAAAATAGAGACATAAAAAGGATCTCTAAGGTCAGGGTGTGACAGAAAGAGTAGGATTTTAAGGATGTTTTAAGGATGTTAATTATATGATTCATATGTACTTAACTTACAGTATGTGTCTGCTACAGAGTATTGCTTTGCTTTCAGTAGGCCTGAGATCACTCTGACTGAGACAGTAGCACTCTACAGAGAAACAGGCAGGTCAAACAGCTCTCTCTCTGTCTCTCTCTCTCACCCTTACAGAAAATCACATGATTTCACATGACATTTCCACATGTTTTTCACATATAAAATACTTCACATGAAATATCACATGACCTTTAGCATGTGAAATCATGTGAAACCATGTGGTTTTGGAACACTTTACATGTGATGATATTTCACATGAAGTTTCACTTGTGAATTTTCACATGTGGCCATACAACCTTTACCATGTGAAACCATGTGGTTTTGGAACACTTCACATGTGGTGATATTTCACATGAAGTTTCACTTGTGAATTTTCACGGGATCACATAACCTTCACCATGTGATATCATATTGGTGCTCCCGAGCGGTGCAGTGGTCTAAGGCACTGCATCTCAGTGCTGGAGGCGTCACTACAGACCCTGGTTCGATTTCAGGCTGTATCACAACCGGCCGTGATTGGGAGTACCATAGGGCGGCGCACAATTGGCCCAGCGTCGTTAAGGTTTGGCCAGGGTAGGCCGTCATTGTAAATAAGAATTTGTTCTGTGTGGTGATATGTGGTGATATTTCACATGTGTATTTACATTTTCACATATGAATATTTTCACATGTGGATATTTTCACATGACATTTCACAGGTGAAGAAGACCTGCAAACAAAAATGTGTCATTAGGATGTCCCTGGAATAGTTGCAGTTTTTTCAACTAACATATTTAACATGATTACGTTGTGTATGTTTATTTATACAGTAATTATTATTCAACATGTCCTCACCTGGGATTTGAACTCACAACCTCTTGGCTCACAGCATTCCAATCTTCCTGCTACAGCACCATGTCTGTGTCAATGACTGATTTCAACTGTAWTCCAACACTATGGACTTCAAAGTACATTTCAGCTTTGTTAAAAATAAACTCAAGGAAAACAAGTATATTRATCATAGTGATTCAGGAGTAACATTAAAACAGAATAATATGCCCCACCAAAATTAGARAAATATAAAGAAAACTCTGAAAGTGCTGAAATAAGTCAATTAAATCAATGACAAGATAATAGTCAGATTAACTGATAYCTAAAATAGCAGTGCATTTCGCACTCTTTTGCTATGTGCAGAGATGTATTATAGGTAATGAATGTGTATTATAGGTAATGAATGTGTATTATAGGTAATGAATGTGTATTATAGGTANTGTGTATTATAGGTAATGAATGTGTATTATAGGTAATGAATGTGTATTATAGGTAATGAATGTGTATTATAGGTAGTGAATGTGTATTATAGGTATTATAGGTAATGAATGTGTAGTATAGATAATGAATGTGTAGTATAGGTAATGACTTCTGAGAATGCAACAMACTTTGTGGCTGTCACGTATACTCCCTCTCCYGCSTCTAGGTCATCAGGCTGCTGATTATCCCYCACARCTGTCACCATCGTCTCGTGCACCTGCYRCTCATGACACTCACCTGGACTCCATCACCTCKTTGATTATCTRCCCTATATCTGTCASTCCCCTTGGTTCTTTCCRCAGGTGTTATTGACTCTGTTTTCATGTCGGTGCGTTTGTGTTTCGTGTTTATTTAATTTATTAAAACACTCACTCCCTGAACTTGCTTCCCGACTCTCAGCACACTCGTTACAGTGACGCAGCAGAAAGATCAGCTCACTCCAAATCCCATTTGGGGTCAGTGGTCTAAAGTACTTTAGTAAATATACTTGAAAGTACTACTTAAGTAGTTTTTTGGGGTATCTTTACTTTACAAAAAAAYATTCTCACAGCTTTTACTTTAACTCCACTACATTCCTAAAGAAAATGATGTACGTTTTACTCCATTCGTTTTCCCTGACACCCAAAAGTACTTGTTACATTTTGAAAGCTTAGCAGGACAATAAAATGGTCTAATTCACACACTTATCAAAACAACATCCCTGGTCATCCCTACTGCCTCTGATCTGGTGGACTCGCTAAACACACATGCTTCATTTGTAAATGATGTCTGAGTGCCCCTGGCTATCCGTAAAAAAAACTAACGTCTGGTTTGCTTAATATAAGGAATTTGAAATTATTTATACTTTTATTTTTGATACTTTAGTATATTTGATCATATTACATTTACTTTTGATACTTAAGTATATTTAAAACCACATACTTTTAGACTTTTACTCAAGTAGTATTTTACTGGGTACCTTTCACTTTTACTTGAGTCATTTTCTATTAAGGTATCTTTACTTTTATGACAATTGGCTACTTTTTCCACCACTGGTTGGAGTCATATTGAAAATTCAGTACTAAGTTATCATAGYGTCATTYATTAAAGGTATTTACACTATTTGAGCTGAACAYTGTACCACTTACCTTAAAACCCCCATACCAATTTATTACTTCCCTTACAAAAAAATAGCTGTTTCACATGTACTACATTTAGAGTTCACATGTTAGAAAACCTAACTCTAAATGTGGTATTGCATTTTCGCATGTTTAAAAATGCTCAAGTAAAAAATTGAATTGTCTTTTTCACATGTGAAAAACTGTCACGTATAKTCCCTCTCCAGCCTCTAGGTCATCAGGCTGCTGATTATCCCGCACACCTGTCACCATCGTCTCGCGCACCTGCGTCTCATGACACTCACCTGGACTCCATCACCTCCTTGATTATCTTCCCTATATCTGTCACTCCCCTTGGTTTATTCCCTCAGGTGTTATTGACTTGTGTCTCGTGTTTATTGTTGTTTTGTTTATTTATTAAAACACTCACTCCCAGTACTTGCTTCCCGACTCTCAGCGCACTCCTTACAAAAACTTTCACATGGGAAAATCTAACTCACATGTGGAATTGCATTTTCACATGTGAAAAACGTTCACATGTGAAATTCAAATATGCAGTTTTACATGTGGAAAACGTTTAAATGTTGTCACAGGTATAGTTTCATGGTATCAAGTTGATATTTTGCATTTGAATGTTCTCACATTTATTTCACATGAAATCAAGTTCACGCATGCTCAAGTGTTTTCACATGTGTAGTTTCATTTGATCATATGTGGCTTTTACATGTTGTCACGTTATCACATTAACTTCACATAAGTTAATGCGTGAAATTCATATGGGCTCTCTCTCTCTCTCTCGTAACCATTCTCATGTCTATCCAATAAAACTCAAGCAGCTTCCAACAGATTTAAGAACTATCCTTCACTCGCCTCCACTCCTCCTCATCTACTCTCCTGATACATTTAACCAGTGCCTCACTTGTGTGTGCCTGTGAGATACAGTATAACAYCTGCTGACCTTGTCTGTCTGCATGCTACAGCTGGCTGATGGAATGGCACACTTTAAATGATGGAAAGTCCCTCTATGTGATGGATAGCCACACATCTACCTATCCACACGCACACACACACGTTGTTTTTACTATCCAAGTGGGGACCAACAAATATATTCCCATTCAAAATCCTATTTTCCCTATCCCCTAACCCTGAACCTAAACCTAACCATTAATATAACTCTAACCCTAACCACAAACCCCTACCCTAAAACGAAACCTAACCCTAACTCCTAACCCCAAATTCTAACCCTAATTCTAACCCTAACCCTAAACCTAACCCCTAAGCCTAAAATAGCATTTTTCCTTTRGGGGACTGGCGAAATGTCRRACTTGTCAAATTTTCCTTGTTTTACTATCCTRGTGAGGACTTTTGGAACCCAAAAGGATAGTAAAGTTAGACCACAAACACACCCCACCCACACACGCACACACACTCACTGGACCAGGCAGCATGGCAGGGGGGAGTCACGTGATTCCGGGGATCAATGCGGCCAGTAACGATGGGTAGCCAGAGAAACTCTCATGGTGAGTCCACTGGGAAATGCTACTGGGGAGATTTCAAGAGAGACCCAGTCCCTCAAAGAGACAGAATCACAATAATCCAACCAAMGAGAAGAATATTGTGGAGGACAACTGATCAGTGACATTTCATGTGTTTTTTCCCTTTATTGACAACATGTGCAGTCACACATGTCAAGATTGGGATTGCAGGTCAACATGTCAACATTMTTGTAGATATAGAGTAGTTAAGATGTATCTGAAGAGATGGCTTCATGTAACCACCGGAGTAAATTGCAAACAGTTTAACTTGTACTAATTGGATCTAATTAGATAAATAGCAGATGGAGAGAAGGACAGGGACTGATGAAGACAATGCTGTGGCCCTAGTAATCCCTCTTTGTCATGCAGGTTTTAAATCAGCCTCAATGACGAGAGTTCACGTCTATTGATTTGACTTTGGTAGGAACAACAGTCATTTATATTCTTCCATCTCATTGTTTTAGTTTTTTTACTGTAGATGTGTTTGGGGCTGCACTGTTGGGCAAAAGCTCTGGTCTATTAACAACACAATTATTTTACACAGATGATTCATAGMATGCGTCCCAAATGACAAGCTACTCCCTACAGATGTAGGATCTTAGTTTGAGCCATAAAACTTCAAATATACAACACATTTTACATTTTCTGTATTGCAGGAAAGTTCTCCTGTAACAGGATGATCAAATTAAGATCTTACATTTGCATGTAGTGCAATACCTTTTAACCATCTCTGGTCAAAAGTAGTGTACTATATAGGGAATAGGGTGCAATTTGGCACATAAGGAATAGGGTGCAATTTGGCACACAGACATAGAAACTATAATAGAGTGTCTGACAACATTGTCAAACATTTGGAAAGATATTATATATATATATGTATATATACTCTTACATGTTTATATAACAGTAATGGCAAATAAGGAGGTCATCAGAACGCATTGGACTGTTATGGATTTTCAGCTTCAGCTTCGTTATGGATCTTTCCTGGTAGACTTATAGATTTGAACATATAATTTATTAATTCCCAGCATGACTGCAGCGAGGCCAAGTTTACGTCCTAAATGGCACCATACTTCCAACATAGTGCACTACATTTAACCAGAGCCGTAAGGGCCCTGGTCAACAGCAGTGCAATATATAGGGAGTAGAGTGCTATTTGGGACACAAGCAAGGTAATTGATTTCTTGTTCATGGTCTACAGTGTGGRTGCGTGTGTATGCAGGCTGCACAATGTTCTGCGTGCTACTGGTAAGCCACACCAGTCGCAGCCTATTAACAGTCTTCTTGATCACAGGATGATACACTGMATGAAAAAGTCTTGAATCTGCTAACTGGCTTTGCTCTAACTGACAGGCTTGCTTCTAATACGGCTAGGGACAGCGACCACAGGATCCGCTTTTAGGTCTGTCTTTCCCATGAATAACGTGATTAAGTCCTCTGTAGTTAAAGGAAACTGGAACATAACCACACTATTCACATCCACTTTAGAGTTAAAGAACAGGCCCCCACCACCCCTCCACCTCCATCACCCTAGGTCCATCCATCTAACCCCACCACCCCCAGTCGCTTTCCCAGGAGTTACCCCTCGCTCCTTGTAACCCACTCCCATTTGCATCAATTCTCCCTTTCACCCCCCCCCCCCCGAGGTTACTGCTTGGTCAATCACTCTCCCTCTCTTATAGTCATCTCCTTCACCCCCTCCCCAGTCTGATTTAAACTCTCCCTACTCCCTACTAACCCTCCCTCAAGTTGATTTTAACTCTCCTTACTCGGCTCTAACATAGCCCCTCCCCAGTCTGCTTTAACTCTTCCTATGAGTCCCTACACAAGCCCAACTTCCCAAGCTCTCATTTTAACTCTTCTCCCGTTCTCTCTCTCCATAAACTAGCGTTTATCCATACATCCTACAGTGAGCTCTGATATTAACTTCCCCCGTGGCACCCTGAGGAAGTCTTCGACCTTTAACCAACCAAGCCCTTTGTGTGTCACCCCCTCAGTTTGCTTTAAACTCTCCCTACTCGCCACTAGCCTCTTCCCCGAGTCTGAGTTATCCCAGCATCTCCCTAAGCGTCCTACTACCTCCCCCAGTTTGCTTTCAACTCTCCCATCCCTACTACCCTCCGCCAGTCTATGTTAACTCTCCCTACCCTACTAGCCCTCCCACAGTCTGCTTTAACTCTCCCTACTCCCTACTAGCCCTCCCCAGTGATTTAACTCTCCCTAGTCCCTCTACTCCATGTTCCCTCTTTCCCACGCTACTGCCCCAGCTGTTACTTCTCTAGCTCCACTCCTCCCGTCCTTAACCCCTTCCCTACGTACCCCACCCTTCCAGTCTGATTTAACCTTCCCTAGTCCCTACAGCCCTCCCCAAGTCTGCTTTGAACTGTCCCCTATCCCCCCATACTAGCCCTCCCTAGTTCTGAACATTGAACTCTCCTCTCCTATCTCTCTCCTACTTAGTCCCCTCTCCCCTCGCAACCTGTCATGGCTATTGAACCTACCCCCTACTGATTTGTCCCTTTGACTAGCCCTCCCCCAGTCTATTTAAGCTCTCCCGTCTCCACTCACTCAGCCCTCCCCCCATTGATTAACTCTCCCTTCTTCTCTACTAGCCCTCCCCAAGCGCTAACTCTCCCTTCGCCTACTCCCTCCCCAAGTCTGCCTTTAACCCCCTATCCTACTAGCCTCCCCCGTCTGATTTAACTCTCCCTAGTCCCTACTAGCCCTCCCACCAGTCCTGCTTTAACTCTCCCTAATCACAGCTACATAGCCCTCCCCAGTCTGCCTTTAACTCTCCCAGTCCCTACTAGCCCTCCCCAGTCTGATTTAACTCTCCCTACTCCTGACTAAGCCCTCCCCCAGTCTGATCTAACTCTCCCCTTCTCCCTTACTAGCCCCCCCCAGTCTGATTAACTTCTCTCTTACCCGTCCCTACATAGCCGCTCCCCAAGTCTGCTTTAACTCTCCCTAGTCCCTACTAGCCCTCCCCAGTCTGATTTAACTCTCCCTAGTCACCTACTAGCCTCCCCCCAGTCCCTGATTAACTCTCCTCTACTCCCTACTTAGCCCTCCCCAGTCTGATTTAACTACTCCCTAGTCCCTACTAGCCCTCCCCAGTCTGCTTTAACTCTGCCCTACTCCCTACTACCCTCCCCAGTCTGCTTTCAACTCTCCCTACTCCCTACTAGCGCCTCCCCAGTCTGCTTTAACTCTCCCTAGATCCCTACTAGCCCTCCCCCAGTCTGCTTTAACTCTCCCTACTCCCTACTAGCCCTCCCCAGTCTGCTTTAACTCTCCTAGTCCCTCAAACCCTTCCCCCAGTCTGCTTTAACTCTCCCTACTCCCTACTAGCCCTCCCCAGTCTGATTAACTCTCCCTTCTCCCTACTAGCCCTCCCCAAGTCTGCTTTAACTCTCCCAGTCCCTACTAGCCCTCCCCCAGTCTGCTTAACTCTCCCTAGTCCCTACTAGCCTTCCCCCAGTGCTGATTTAACTCTCCCAACTCCCTACTAGCCCTTCCTCGCTACTAACCCACTCCCATTCATCTGTTCCTTCACGGTCCCAGCACTGTCTGTTTGCTGTCACAGATTACGATACTGAATCCCACTTGTTTTATCCGCAAAATCTCTTTGGCAGATTGTCCCAGTCATGGAATTATAGCTGTTAATAACGTGAGGCCAGTCAGAGGCAATTGTGCATTTTTAATCTTAACTTTGGCCTCTTTATGYCGGAGGCTGTATGCCTTTTGTCTTCTTGATATTTTCACTGCGAGGCTTACTGTTCTGTCTGTACATGGGTTGGTASTTCTTCTTCTTCCAGAGCAGAATTTAGTTTCAACAGTCTCCTACTCCAACACCCAGTCACTAAAATGGTTAGCTGGCAGGTCTGAATGGCTGAAAGAAAGTAGGATCTGTTTCAGCACAGCATGACATGGCCTAAAATGTATGATGCTTTGTGTCGGTATTAGCGAAAAAAATTCAAARGAAATCGGATTATGTGGGGTTCATAGCATGTCTGGGTTAATGGTAGCGGCCAAAAAAAAAAACGTTGGACAGGAAAAGTATAGATATTTGCAAGCAAGCCTATGGCAGATGTCAGGAGAAAGGACCAGGACCCGTAGACCGTATAGAGTCTACAGACGGCGTCTGATGAAGGTCTCTGACCATGCAAGAAATGAACACACACACACAACAAACAGTAGAGTATCAACAAACAACTGTCTTAAAGAAAGAGGAATAACTTCCATTCTGAAGGTGTTAGCTAACTCCTGTAGGACAGACAGATTTTACCATCAGGGTGAAATATTGGTCATAAGTAAGAGCTGTAACAGCATTACCCTGAGCCCCCTGCCTCTCGCTGCTGTTAGCCCTATCTCATTGTTGTCATCTAGGGCCCTTGTGCCATCACATTGGAGGCAGCGGCAGAAACAAAAACCAATATCAAGGAGAGAGAGAGAGGTCAAAAGCAGTGCACTATATAGGGAATAGGGTGCCATTTGGGATCCACACATTTTCAGCATGGCTCTTTTCAATAGACAGTGGCGGGAGGGGGCATGACAGAGCCAGAGCCAGAGCCAGAGCAGAGTGCAGGGAGGGAGGGGAAGGAGAGGGGATGTAAAGGAGAAATATGGCTCTATCCACTAGTGATGTCTGCTAGCTGCTTGGGTCAGGGGGAGTGTGTGGGGGACCTTTAAGTAAGCCAAGGCTGGAAGAAATGCAGCTCTATCGCCTGCTGTCAAATGAAACCCTTACCAAACAAGCAATGAGGCGGGTGGTGGGGGGGATAAATACACCTAAAATACTCATAAAACAGGCATCATGAAGTTCATGAAAACTAAGTGGGCCGCATCCAGTTGATATGCAAGAATATTCTCAYCAACAGACAGTCATGCATGGGCTGAGGTCTTTACTGGCTCCATGGATCGATAAATATTTACAGCATTTAGATGTGATTGATTTGACTCTCATAAGCTCCCACCGCTCGCTGTCTCTGTCATTTTCCCCCTCACGCCAGAGTGCTGTTGGCATTATGAATACATTCCATATGCTTTCATCAATGGATGAAATGTGTGTGCATTGCAATGACTAGGGACTGTTAAAGAATGGCCTGAGAGGAATCCACAGATGGGTAGTTAGAGTGGCTCTCTCTAGTTCTTGCTCTCTCTTTCTCTATCTCTCTCTCTACCTCTCTTTCTCTGTATGTATGTCACGTTCTGACCTTAGTTCCTTTTTTATGTCTTTATTTTAGTTTGGTCAGGGCGTGAGTTGGGATGGGCATTCTATGTTGTTTTTCTATGTTTTGTTCTGTATGTTATATTTCTATGTGTTTGGCCTAGTATGGTTCTCAATCAGAGGCAGGTGTCAGTCGTTGTCTCTGATTGGGAGCCATATTTAGGTAGCCTGTTTTCATTTGTGTTTTGTGGGTGATTGTTTCCTGTGTTCGTACCATACAGTACTGTTTCGGTTTTCATTTATTATCTTGTTCTTTTGTATTTTGTATTCATTCTCGATTAAATAATATGGATACGTACCACGCTGCATTTTGGTCCTCCTCTCCTTCCACCAACGAAAGCCGTTACAATGTACTATATGTGAACAGTTTATCAGAATGGTGTGCACTCACCCATTACTTGATAAAGGTAGGAGCTATAGGTATAAAATACAGATCTAATGCAGAACAGATTCCCCAACACGTCTCCATTAGTTTTGATGGCCAGTTCCCGTAGCATTCCAGACTCAAATCTCTTTATTTTGCCCTGTCCTAAATCTGCACCACTGTRATCAGTTATATAATCAAATATTATAATACTGTATAAATATCAAATGCTTCCCACTGCTCTTACAAAGCCTGTTTACTGTTAGATCAGTTGTGGTGCATCAATATCCTACTACATTACAAACCTCACACACCWGCATCACATGACATTAGTAGCAACCAAACGGAACACTGATCCCTTCCATTGGAGGTAGTCAGTTTAAATGCATCAGAATCTTCAGCACCAAGTTTATAGCCTACAGATTGGGGGTACAGGGGGAAAACCCTTTAAACAGGTCTGTCATGACGGCAGATCCAACTACAGTATGTCAGAGTCAGAGGAGACAGCTGAAGCATGTAGAAAGACTTCTGTCTCACTTGGAAACATTGTGTTAGACTTGACTTTCATATCAAAAACTTTTACCACTACTGCAGGAACAGCAGTTGACAATCAAGCGGCCCTGTCCTTTTGATAAAAAGGCCTTTTTGTTTCTCGCTAGAATGTAATCACTCCTGACAGGGTCGTTACAGAAAATGAGTCTTTTAAAGTGGGTGAATTTTTGATCTGCAGATATTAATGATCCATTGGTTAGGTTTTACAATTGAGTTAGGTGTTACACCATAAGTGTTGTTACCTGCAGATATTCACATTGGTTAGTGATTAACGTATGAAGTTTTCACATTGGATATGTTTTACATTGGATTAGGTGTTACCATTGATAAGTTGATTACACTGATCAGGTTGTTACCATGATCAAGTTTTTACATCTGGATAGGTTGTTACATGGTATAGGTTAGTTACCATGCTATAGCGTTGTTACATTGCATAGTTGTACAATGGATAGTTATTACCATGGTCTAAAGGTTAATTACATATGATAGAGTTGTTACATGATAATCGCGTTTGGTTTACATAGGGGAAAGAAAAAAAGGGCTTGTACATTGGACTAGCGTGTACATGGATAGCTTTCACATCGATAGGCTTGTGACATTGCCGACTAGTGTTTTACCATGATATGTTTTTACATTGGATAGTTTGTACAGGACTCAGGTTGTTACATTGATAGTGTTACACTGGATACGTTCGGACATATGGAACATTATGTGTTACATGGATAGAGTTGCTTACGGATGTACTTAGCGTTGTTACCATGGAATAGTTGTCAGTCATGTTTTAGTTGTAACATGATAGGTTTACTTATGGATAGTCTCTACATGGCATAGGTTGCTCTACCATGCGAGTACGGTCTGTACACTTAGTTGGACGATGGGATAGGTTTCCTACATGACTAGTGTTGCTTTACATGACTAGTTTTTACATGCGTTAGTGTTAACATTGTTTATGGTTTTACCATGTGTATAGTTTTTTACATTTGATAGCGTTATGTACCATTGGTTATTAAGTGTCACATTTGGATGTTTGTACAATACTAGGATTGAGTACATTGTTCATAGTCTTGTTACATTGTATAGTGTTGTTACCCGAATTTACGTTTGTTACCATGTGACGTAGGTTTCACATGGAAGTTACAAGATATAAGGTTCTACATTGATAGAGTTTTGTTACCATGGATAGGCTTGTTAAACGCATTCGTGTATAGGTTCTTTACTATATAAGTTGTCTACATTCGGATTAGCTTCGCTTACGATGATTAGCCGTTTTACCTATGGATAGGTTTTACACTGCGAATATTGCTACATACGATAGCGTTGCTACTGCGATTGATAGGTTGTAACATTGGATAGGTTTATACCATTATTAGATCGTTGTTATCCACTGGATATGTATTCTGCTACATGTTAGCCGTTATTACATTGGATAGTGTTGTTACTATTATAGGTTTGATACATATACCTGTATACATGCATAGGTTGTACCATGGATACGGTTTCTACACATGGTATAAGGTTGTTACATTTGATATGTTGTTACTAGGAATAGGTTCGTACATTTGATATTATTAACTTATGGACAGATGTTACGCATTGCGATAGGTTCTCGTACCAGATAGCGCTGACCATTGATAGATTGTTAACATGGATATGGTAGTTACTTGAATTAGGTTCTTCACCATGATACGGTTAGTTCACATTGGGTATTCTTTACATGGATTAGGTGTACATGGACGTACGTCCTGTCTAACTTGGATAGGTTGTCTTTACATGGATAGGTGTTTACATTGGTTTAGGTTGTACAGCTAGTGGATCATATAGGTTGTTTACAGTGGATAGCGTTCAGTTACATTTGGTATAGGTTGAATACTAGGTTCGACATTGATAGGTTTTACCATGGAATTAGGTCGTTACTATTGGGATTAGGTTTACTATTGGTACTATGTTATGCGTTTAGTCATTGTGTAGTCGTTGTCACTGATAGGTTTTACATTGGAGTAGGTCTGTCTACATGGATTACAGTTCTTACATGGATTAGGTTAGTCTAACATTGTATAGGTTGTCTTACATGGATAGGTTGTCTACACACATTGGATGTAGGTTTACACTTTCGACTATCGTGTTACAACCCCCCCCATCTTGTATAGTATTATAACATGGGCATAACGGTTTAAACATCATGGCATAGACGTGTTACATTGGATAGTTGCTTACGCGATGGATAGGTTTACAGGTTAGTTTACATCGATATTTGTTCTACCATGACCAGGATTGTATATCATGATTAGTTATTTACATGGCTTACGGTGTACATTGTTAGGTTTACAATGGACTAGTTGTACATCTTGGATTACGGTTATACCAGCAAAGGTTCTACATTGGTAGGTTTCTACATCCGTTTATTTGTTCTGATTGGATATGTCTGTTAACATGTGCATTATGTATTACCAGAGATTAGTGTTTCTTACATTGGAATAGGTGCGTTTACGCCATGATAGGTTTTTACATGGATATGTAGTTACACTTGGTCTAACGGTTTACAGGTATAGTGTTACATTGGATAGGTTGTTACTGATGGATCATCGTGTTACATTACGTATAGGTTGTTACATTGGATAAAAAGTTTTACTACTGCAGATAGCATGTTACAACTTATTTCCTCATTGTTATGAGACAATGCAGGTTGTGATTACCTACCAAGGTGTCTGATGAAGGTCTCTGACCAAAATATCACACAGTGTTCTTAACTCTGGATTTATAATAAACAATATATTTTTATAATGGAGAGAGTGTCACGCCTCAAATTCTGATGCATCATTCGATTAGCTACGCTATAGCATCTCTACTCCAGTTGTCTGAGTCACAGTATCAAGAGTTACAAATGATTAATAATCAATCTTATCAGAAAATTATGCAGTGTCAGTGAAGGAATGATGTGATTAAATTCCACTGCCAAAAAGTGCTCATCAAAATATGTCAATGTTGTAACTTCCTAGATACTGTATGAATCTGGTCATCTAGGCATTGATGCTGTTTATTCACCTACTAGGAAAAARATTTATTCTATCATCATGGACGTTGTACATCTGAAACAATCATTTTGTACGGTATTACCTTGGTATCTGTGTTTATTTACTTGAGTTGTTTCCGGCAACGGGAGGCTGTAAGCACTATGAGATAATGTCTGTAAATCCAAATGAAAATCCCAAGCTAGGGGAGCTAACTCCCCTCCCATCAGATATAACTGTGTACTGGTTCAACTATCTTCCCCGATTATCTATTTTGGAAATGCAATACACTTTCCCTTTGTCTCTCTCTCTTTCTCCCTCCCTCCCTCCCTCTCCCTCCTTCTCATTTTAATTTTTCTCCCCATCTCTTTTTCTCTTTCTTGCCCTCGATCTCTCTCTCCCTCTCACCATCCCTTGTCTCACTTTCTCTCCTTTCTGTTTCTCTATCTCCCTCCTTTGTATCTTGCTCTCCCTGTCTTATCTCTCTCTCTCTCTCTGTGTGTGTCTCTCTGGTCCTCCCTCTCTTATCTCTCTCTCTCTCTCTCTCCTTCTCTGTGTCTCTCTCCCTCTTTTGGTCTCTCTCTCTCCCTCCTTTGCATCTCGCTCTCCCTCCTTTGTATCTCTCTCTCTCTTTCTCCCTCTGTTGTCTCTCTCTCCCTCTCTGTGTCTCTCTCCTTACGGTGGCCTTCTCTCCTTATCCAGCATGCTGCAGTCTATGGCTTGCACTGTTAATAAAATTATTTATTTTCTTGATAAATGTTATATTGAGCATAAATATTTCAGAGCTGTCCCCATTCTGGTATCTTGTAAGGATCGGTAATAGCATCATGCGTTGTGTCTCTTCTTGCTTAAAAACAATGGTTAATTGTTTAACGCTCGTCGGAAGGATGAGACCAAGGTGCAGCGTGGTACGTGTTCATGCTTCTTTATACGAACACCAAACAAAACAAAAAAAGCACAACAAACYTCACGTTTCTTAGGCTACACAGAGCTAACAAAAAACAACATCCCACAACCTAAAGTGGCAAAACAGGCTGCCTAAGTATGATTCCCAATCAGAGACAACGATAGACAGCTGTCCCTGATTGGGAACCATACCCTGCCAAAACATAGAAAACCAAAACCTAGAAATAAAGAACATAGAATGCCCACCCAAATCACACCCTGACCAAACCAAAAAGAGACATAAAAAAGGCTCTTTAAGGTCAGGGCGTGACAAATTGAGGGAAAGTGAGAAGGAAGGAGGAAGTGAGTGGATGTAGAGTTCAACAAGAGATGGGTCAATGTGAGGAGGTTAGCCTGAGATGGAAGTAGTCTGAGTTTGCCCCTTACCATAGATCTAGTATCAGAACACCCAACCCTATATCTTGACCTTACGGCAATGCCACAGTAACAGAATTAAGGTGAGACTGAGTTGGTGTTCASAGGTCAAACATGCCACGTAAACGTGGACACAGGTGTCGCTCGTAGCGCGGAATCTGCAGATATTTGTATGCAGCGGGTGACGTCAAAAGAAGTGTAGACTAAAGCCGTTGAAATAGGGCAAGCCGGCAGTGAGAGGCACTCAGAGCTGGAGAATGGAGCGCCGCTGCTAGAAGTGGGAACATCCAACGCATGCTTATTCGCGAGCCTAATTCAATAAAGCCCGTCACACACGAGACTAATCTGCAACCGGGCTGAGGCTGGAACTAAGAAAGTCGTTGCGCACCATACACTGAATCGTACATCTGCTGTGGCATATTTGCTGGCATATTTATTTTTCCTCGCTAGTGGAATACGACAGGTAAGAAGGCAATTGTGTTTGAATCGGAGAAATTGACAATACTTGTTTGATAATTTAGGGATGCATTATATGTTGCGTGTTATCTGGGCGTTTTGTAATATCTGCGTGTGATTGGATAAGACAACTAATGAATYAAGAAGACAAATGCGACAGGATTTTTTAATCAGTTTTCTGAATAATTGAGAAAATGTGTATTAATTATGCAGTATAGGCTACTCCAACATTCCCTGTCACAAAAATAGGGTTAACCCATTTAAAATACAATTCTCAACACATGGGTGGGATMTCAATGACAATAATGGTACTATAATACCATACCTTTATAAATGTTGGGGTAGACTATTCTCCTCGGACACAGCAGCTTTTATAGTTAATAGCACGTTCGTTTTAGGTTGACTAGCATACGTTACCAATATTCTTATAGTCTGTCAGATAGGCTTCTACTCCTGCGGCTTTCTTAACGGTTTATGTTTTAACTTAGGCTATCAACACAGATTTGATTTATCTTGCCACAGTTTCACAGAAACATGTTCCGGCCGGGAAAGGTTATACTGGCCCCTTTTTTCTCTGTCACTGAATTCTGTTTAGATGCCCTGGATGTGGTCAGCATTGTACTAAAATAATATCAGTGGGACACGCAGCCACATTTCTGCATCCTAGGTCCGTAGTGTGACTCATTGGCAGTGCACGATGGACTCTCCTGAAACAGTCGGCAGCCCTACTGTATTTGTGTTCAATTGGAGGTGCCTCATGAAACGTGCATGGTGAAATTCCTGAACAGGAGAAACGCACGGGTCTTGCGCACCGAGGCAGCTTCAAATCCGTGTGGCCATACATTCTGTACACTCTCCAAAACCACTATAATTTTACAGTTAGGCTATAGCTTGTGGCTGAGAAGTTGGATATCTGTGAGAAAACAGTGGATAGCAGCGTGTATGGCTATGGTGTGTAGGAATGACTTTTGCGCACTGTATAGCYGTAACAATGGAGCTGTCCAGGTGCTGAAATAAGTCAATTCACRCCTACGGGTTTCTTTCAGTCACCGCATACACCGTGGGTGGATCTCCTTTCATTTCAAAAATAAGTTCAGCATTCAGAACACGACGTGCCTGCCTGCAACTACCTACAACTAATTTAGAGCCCTATACGATTGAATGACGACCTGTAACCTTGTAACCTGTCATTTCTGCACGGTGTCTCGGAAAATGTGCAAGGAGATGCTCGCTATGGCTTAGCCTAGTCTGCTGTATTTTCTTTACCCCTATCTATATTCCCAGTGTTCGTACCTTATAGCACAACTTAAACTGCATCACGAAGTGACTGACTTACTGACTGTTTGTTGCGGCTGAAAATCTATTCGTGTCAATCATTTATTAACTGACATTATGGCTCCGTGTCCCATAGATTACTAKCGTTGCAGTTTCAATGGAAAATAGGATATAATCACTCATACACACTCATATTCCTCTCCTCCAACACGAATGGTTAGAGTGGAAGTTAAGCACCTTTCCAGGCATTCCCTTCATAGAGATACATTAAAGTATCCTTTATTTTCCTCGGATAGGCTCTCTGATTTCTTCTGAGTCTTTATTATCCCCGGATTGAATTCTCTGATTCCCTCAAAGGTGTTCTCTTACTGCAGTGGGGAATACATGTGCCATTCTATTTGTGGTACAGTTCTACAGAGGGAATGGAGGCCTTTGATTAGAACTACAACTAGTAATAGTATGATGGTGCTCTGTTATTGATCATGGTTGGTAGCATGATGCGAAGCTGAAATGAAGAGTGGGTGTTACATTTGAAGAATTGCTTATTTTTTGTGATTTGTTTTGCCAGTCACTGTTTCTGTTCACTGCTCCTGTAATACCATGTTGTTGCTAGAGCACTTAGTCTGACAGATGGGACATATTAGTGAGAGTACCTTTGAATGCAAATGTAGCAGCATTTATTTTTCTATTTGCATTTGCTATTCTTCTGGAGTGGAAACTGATTTACTTAACCTGATTGTTATTGAAATCATTCTAATCATATCAATATGCAACCAATATCGTTATCCAATGTAGTTAGGTCAATGCMACTATATCTCTCAGTTGAAAACAAAAAAGAATGCAGAAATAATATATTGATTTTTGTGGGCTATAGTGCTTTTAAGTCTACAACAGAAACATACATATTTGCATGCAATATATTTCAAATCACTTTGATCCTTGCTAATGTGCAATAAATGTGTTTGTATAATACATTCACATGACTAATCTATTGACTCACGCACCAATATAGATACATGATAGAAATGATGAGTGACTCACTGCCCATAGTGTGCACTAGCAGAGTCGACCAGACAAGATGACTTGTTTACTTAACTTATGAAATGACGTTAACAACAGATTTAATAAAAACTGAGTGGCTTAGCTAKTGTACGACATTGTATTGAGAATATATTGAAAGCTTCAACATAATGAGACTTCAACATTATTACTTCATGGCTATAATAAGTAAGACTCTGAAACATAAGAGACCAATATTAGATGTTCTTCTCGTTTATTGCGTTTTCCTAAGCGCACTGGATCCAATGTACAGTGAATGGCTCACTGGTTGTTCACTTGACATTCTGATCACTTTTGTTGAACTTTTGGAATGACCTTTTCTACTGCATTACATTTAGAGCCAGCGGTTTGAGCTCAGTGCATGGCCAATACTATTGGAACAAATAGTGCTGTGTGGCTGGCTTGCTGTCTGAATCACAGAATCAGATGAGAGCAGTGTAGGAGGATTGTGATCGGTTGCTTCAATTCATATGTAATAGAGAGAGAGAGAGAGCTGCACTTCTCCTATGCCAGTTTCTCTTGAATTTCACTGGCATATCAGAATATCAGCAAGTGCAACTACTTGATCTGCAAGACAAGACCACCCGGTAGTACGTTATTGCTGTACTCCTTTCGTCTTGAAGTCGTGTAATATCCTGTGGGGTTCTTCTACTTCTCTGGCTTTAACAGGTCACGGTGTGTATCTCTCACTAGCTGACAAGCTGTATGCGAGCTTTAACACCCTTAGGCTACAGACCTGGTCACAGAATCTTGTCAAAGGAAAGGCAATGTCAGCCAAGAGAGCAGAGAGGCCCTCTCTCCAGCAAAGTAGGCAGGTGTCTTCTATGGAAGTGAGTAGGTTCTGTCTTATTATTTTCTGGGCCCTAGAGCTCTGAGTCTCTGTTCTATAGAGATAGAGCAGGGACAAGAGAACGTGTCAGACAATAATTAATTGTAAGGTCTCCCAGAAAGGCTAGTCGCTAGCTACTGAGAATCCTAGTTCTTATTAGAAGTGCTTGACTCTCAAATGATGTTGGATAGCAAGTGTGTCGTTAGTGGTTATCTGTGTGCTGTTAGATGTGAAAATTGAGTTACTTAGAGAATTTGCTAATATATTTTTGCTTCAAAC
Organism: Salvelinus sp. IW2-2015; assembly: GCF_002910315.2. Classification (NCBI taxonomy): domain Eukaryota; kingdom Metazoa; phylum Chordata; class Actinopteri; order Salmoniformes; family Salmonidae; genus Salvelinus; species Salvelinus sp. IW2-2015. The sequence goes on from NW_019943581.1 coordinate 85,308, forward strand.
AATTCTAAACTATGATGATGACCAAATTWGATTTTGTGTTGTTGTAAACATTATTTCTTACTCAGCATATTGAGTAATAACATTAAACAATACACCCATCAGAGCTGCTGGTATAGGCCTTGCTGGTACAGGCCTGTCAGCATGCAGTCATGGGCAGTGTCCACAATCTTGCTTGCCTATTACTTACTTAAATTGCATACTGTGTACAAATCGTACTACATACTATTTAGAACGTACTGTTTAGTAAAACACGAAGGCAGTAAGCAACAAATTTCAGCATAAACTCATCCTACTCAGAATGGGTAATTTAATGCGCAATTACGATGATTCCCTCCAATCGTTCATTCTGGTACGGCTAGTCCTCTCAATTGATTATCAGCTGTTGTCATACGCAGATTAGTGTTTTTCGTCAGGAATCTTGTTCTGGAGGCAGCTCTGCACTACCTGGCACAGCCACAAAGTCATAAAATCAGATTTTAAACCTAATCTTAACCCTAAACTTAATCACACTGCTATCCCTAATCCCTAAACTAATTTTGTTTATATACATTTTTACGATATAGACAGTTTTGACTTTGCAGATTGCCCATCTAGCGGATATCGCTTAGTTCATCCCAATAAACGTCAAACACACGTGGGTCTCGAAAGATGATTATCTTCCTCAATAGTTTGCAGCAAATTCTATTAGATTAAAAACCGAAATGAGTACGACATCCTGGCATTTAAAGCATACTACATTTTTTTTCACACGCCCTGAATGCCTACTATATAGAACGCAAGTAAGAGTATTCGGACAGAACCCCTTTAAGTTCAATACACTGCTTTAGTGTCTGGGGCATTATGGGAAAGATATGGGCCATCTGGTTACTGCCGGTTTACTGCCATTCTTGTCTCTGTTTCAGAGTGCTGGCGTTAAGGCGCTTACACAAGCAAAGATCTGATTGACTTCAATGGAAATAGGGCGGCGGGCGGCAAAATCGAGGCGGAGCTGGCTTGTGGCGTCAAAAGCAACAAGCAAAGCGCGCCAGCTAGGGTACAGAGTGCTGTGGGCTACAATACCTCGAGTTTCATTGTATTTTGGCGGGAAGCAGCTGTGAAGCGAGCTGTGGCCTATTGCTTGTTTGTGTTTATGAGTATGTTATTAACAATTCACCTGACACAAGACTGAATCCAAACATTACACATTTGATTTTATGCGCAATTTACGTTTACTGTACCTTTCGCCGTATTTGATGATAACAAAATCAGAAAATATTCTCGATATATTTAGTAACATGATTTGAATATGTGTGGTTGGTGCAACATAAGACAKAATGTTTTTAAAGGGTTTGATTGAGTGTAATGCCCGGGGTGTAGTGGAGGGAGAAGTCAGACGCAGGAGACAGAGAGTTCAGAGTAGCGTWCTACTTTAATCACCACATAGGTGAAAACGACGCCACTTAAACAAATGCCRCAAAACACAGGGGAACTAATCAGTTCCGAAAATAACCAARTTACACGAACAACCGTGACTTACAGCGTGTACAACAGTACACATCAAACAATCCCGCACACCCGGCCGGCTGGGTAATAAAGCCCAACTAATAAACCTAATTACAAACAGGTGTAACTAATAAACAGACAAMGAGGGGGASGAAAAAATCAGTGGCAGCTAGTAGGCCGGTGACGACGACCGCCGAGCGCCACCCGAACAGGAAGGGGAGCCACCTTCGGTAGGAGTCGTGACAGAGAGGACTAACTGGTGTCTCCAAGTGGCCACACACCTCTCCAAAGTGTACACAGTTTAATTATTTTACAATGTACCTATGACTCAAAGAAGGGTATTCAACTGTAGTTAGGTTTACATCCAATTGGCGACAGATTTTCATGCGAAAAGTCTAGAATCCGCATAAATAAAATACGCGCATTCAACTGTAGTTAGGTTTACATCCAATTGGCGACAGATTTTCATGCGAAAAGTCTAGAATCCGCATAAATAAAAATACGCGCATTTTCCCACCAGCGGTATGTTTTCACCAAATGGACTTGTTGTCGATAAAAATCACCGCATGATGACGTAGTGCACGCAAAATGTACTTTTTCGCTTACATTTTCGTCTACCGAATAAATCGGTTTCCATCGCATGATCAACTCTACCGGTATCCTACATGATGAGATTATTATGGATAAGAGCGAGAATATTTTAATTTGTCAAATGGCTGTCAATATTCGATCATCATGTCACCAGAATAAGACCCTCGATACTTATTGGAAAGGAGCATCAAGATCACTACGCTTTCAACCACCCATGTGGTCATCCTCATTTATTTCATCTGTAGCCTAATAAACTGCATGGTTTCACCACCCTGTGGTCAACATCATTTATCACTGTAGCCTAATAAACTGCATGGTTTCACCACCCTGTGGTCAACATCATTTATTTCATCTGTAGCCTAATAAACTGCATGGTTTCACCACCCTGTGGTCAACATCATTTATTTCATCTGTAGCCTAATAAACTGCATGTTTCACCACCTGTGGTCATCATCATTTATTTCATCTGTAGCCTAATAAACTGATGGTTTCACCACCCTGTGGTCATCATCATTTATTTCACCTGTAGCCTAATAACTGCATGGTTTTCACCACCCTGTGGTCAACATCAATTTTTCATCTGTAGCCTAATAAACTGCATGGTTTCCGGAGTAGTAGAGAGAGGACTACACACCATATCATCGCGTGATTCCAAGTTAACTTTCCACCGCCATTTCTCGCATAATTAATTTTACAGACACAAAAGATCCCACAATGTCGAACTAACACATTATCTGTTGGCAATTATAAAATTCTACCGCAACTTTCTGTTTCCATCACAGCTGTGGTGATTTTTTTTTACACGGTATGACTATGCGTATAAAACCTGTGGATGGAAACGTGGTTATTTAGGTGCTTTTTGAGCTCTCCAAGCTATACTGTTGAGGGACTAGAGCAACCACACTTGTAATTGRTTTGTTTGGAACACAGCCGAGCCCTGCATCCCCGCCTTTACATGCATCATTTGAAAGCRTGTTTTATTGCCAACATGGCTAGCTAAATTATTAAAAATACGGTTTTATAGTGTTAGGCTTTCAAAAGGCAATTCAGAGAAGCAGATCGTAATTTTGGTGTGCATATAATGTTATGAGTGCWTTCAGAATCGTGGTTRGCAGCAAATTTTCTTCACAATACAACAAACGCACTGTACAGTAGGCTCATTCTGTTCAGGACAACCCATGGTATAACGCCATGTCATCTTGTAACTGTACATCAAACATGGTGATCAGAAACGTTGACACTGTATATTACATGAGTTTTAGGATATGGAAATGTGACGTGCACATTTGGACTCACYGGTGTTTGGCTTGCTTCTATGACATCAAAGCACTGAACAAAAATATAAACGCAACATGTAAAGTGTTGGTCAAATGTTTKATGAGCTGAAATAAAAGATCCCAGAAATGTTCCATATGCAAAAAAAASCTTATTTCTCTCAAATTTTGTGCACAAATTWGTTTACTCCCTGTTATTGAGAATTTCACCTTTGCCAAGATAATCCATCCACCTGACAGGTGTGCCATATGCCAAAGCTGATTAAACAGCATGGTGATTACACAGATGCACCTTGTGCTGGGGACAATAAAAGGGCACTCCAAAATGTGCTGTTTTGTGACACAACACAAGGCCACAGACGTCTCAAGTATTGAGGGTTTTCTGGTTTTGCACAACTGAAGAATTTCTGCACAAACTGTCAAAAACCATCTCAGGGAAGCTCACCAGGGTCTTGACCTGATTCCAGTTCAGCGTCYTAAGCGACTTCAGGGGGCAAATGCTCACCTTCGATGGCCACTGGCACACTGGAGAAGTGTGCTCTTCACAGATGAATCCCGGTTTCAACTGTACCGAGCAGATGGCGTCTTGTGGGCGAGGGGTTTACTGATGTCAGCTTTGTGAACAGAGTGCCCCATGGTGGCGGTGGGGTTATGGTATGGGCAGGCATAAGCTACGGACAATGAACACAATTGCATTTTCTGATGGCAATTTGAATACACAGAGATACCGTGACAAGATCCTGAGGCCCATTGTCATGCCATTCATCCGCCACCATCACCTCATGTTTGTTTCAGAAGGATAATACACGGTCCCATGTCGCAAGAATCTGTACACAATTCCTGGATATTCACCAGACATGTCASTCATTGAGCATGTTTGGGTTGCTCTGGATCGACTTGTACAACAGCGTGTTCCAGTTCCCGCCAATATACAGCAACTACACACAGCCATTGAAGAGGAGTGGGACAACATTCCACAGGCCACAATCAACAGCCTGATCAACTCTATGTMAAGGAGATGTGTGGCACTGCACGAGGCAAATGGTGGTCACACCAGATATTGACTGGTTTTCAACAGATGCATATCTGTATTCCCAGTCATGTGAAATCCATAGATTAGGGCCTAATMAATTTATTTAAATGACCGATTTCCTTATATGCACTGTAACTCTTTTTGTTCAGGGTATAACGCCATGTCATCTTGTAACTGTATGTCAAACATACTGATCATAAACATTGACACTATATTACATGAGTTTTATGCACATTTGGATTCACGGGTGTTTGGCTTGCTGGTATGACATCAAGCGGTATTTATTATAATCCTCAATGTCTCATCTTTCAAAATACACAAGAGTCCTCGTAATTTACCACATTTCCTTCACTCAGTCAACAAAAAATGAGCAGAAGTAACCCATTTAGAAGGAGGGAGGGATGGGGACAACTTCTTGCCGTGTGCTGTGCTCAAGTTCAGAATGGCTGTCAGTCAAAACCCATACAGCGCTGTGAAGCACAGAGCCAGAGCTCTGATGTCATGTGTAGCATGTTACTGTACAYCCACAACGTTCCAATTTAGAAGCTTATTAGTGCCCAAATCTGCCATTTTCAACCTGTATARGGGWACGAGTGTAAAGGGCTAKAGAATGTGAAACAGTGTTTTGCTGCTTTTCATTAAATCGTGTACTGCMGTGTTTTGGGTCTACAATACATTTCTACACATGAGCAGAATATTGTCTATATAGCCTACAGAAATTTGAGCAGTTATACAGTTCATGCGAAAATATTCGGATCTGGTAAAAGGCCAATACTGGTAAGAAATACTCATTGTATAGAAATGGAAACATAGCCTATGATTTTAAAGGGACTGCATGTCAATCTATTAGTGGYCTCTCACCATCAAGTCACATGTATCGACTTTCTCATTATTTCGATCAACATTTATTCACTCACATCAGTGCTGCCATGTCAGTCATTTTTATATGGCGGGAGATTAACAATTCTAGTCTAGATTCTTGGCAAACTCCAGGGTCCTCTGATGTTTCGATAAATTGATGCTTAAAACAAATAAATATATAAAACATAGTCCTACACACATYTTTCATATGAATGGCCTACATTGAAAAGTTTTGGAAAATGGCAAGTTCACTCATCCATAAATCCATCTCAAGTGCAAGTGCGCTGTTCAGCAGCTCACATCAGTGGGATGGGGGCCTTTTCGTTAGGAGGGACATCTACCGTGGATCACTAAAATAGTTATTATGACCATAGCGTTTTTCAGGGGGTGCTGCAGAGCCCTCAGCKCCCCTACTATGATTATGAGCACGCTTCCTCAATTTTAATATTATGTGGACACCTTTATATTTGGAAGCCAAGCACGAGATGTCAGTGTAACTTTTTATCAAATCAAATCAAATTTTATTGGTCACATACACATGGTTAGCAGATGTTATTGCGAGTGTAGCGAAATGCTTGTGCTTCTGGTTGCGACAGTGCAGCAATATCAACAAGTAATCTAACAATTCCATAACAACTACCTAATACACACAAATCTAAGTAAAGGGATGGAATAAGAATATYTACATATAAATATATGGATGAGCATTGACCGAGCGGCATAGGCAAGATGCAATAGATGGTATAAAATACAGTATATACATCTGGAATGAGTAATGCAAGATATGCAAACGTCATTATTAAAGTGGCATTAATAAAGTGACTAGTTATCCATTTGTTAGAGTGGCCAATGATTTCAAGTCTATATGTAGGCAGCAGTCTCTCTGTATTAGTGATGGCTGTTTAACAGTCTGATGGTCCCGTGTGGCTCAGTTGGTAGAGCATGGCGCTTGCAACGCCAGGGTTGTGGGTTCATTCCCCATGGGGGGACCAGGATGAATATGTATGAACTTTCCAAATTGTAAGTCGCTCTGGATAAGAGCGTCAGCTAAATGACTTAAATGTAATGTAAATGTAAATGATGACCTTGAGATAGAAGCTGTTTTTCAGTCTCTCGGTCCAAGTGTTGATGCATCTGTACTGACCTCGCCTTCTGGATGGTAACGGAGTGAACAGGCAGTGGCTCGGGTGGTTGTTGTCCTTGATGATCTTTTTGTTCTTCCTGTGACATCGGTTGRTGTAGGTGTCCTGGAGGGCAGGTAGTTTGCCCCCGGTGATGCATTGTGCAGACCTCACTACCCTCTGGAGAGCCCTGAGCTTGTAGGCGGTGCAGTTGCCATACCAGGCGGTGATACAGCCCGACAGGATGCTCTCAATTGTGCATCTGTAAAAGTTTGTGAGAGTTTTTGGTGACAAGCCACATTTCTTCAGTCTCCTGAGGTTGATGAGGCGCTGTTGCGCCTTCTTCATCACACTGTCTGTGTGGGTGGACCATTTCAGTTTGTCAGTGATGTGTACGCAGAGGAACTTGAAACTTTCAACCTTCTCCACTGCTGTCCCGTCGATGTGGAGAGGGGGGTGCTCACTCTGTTGTTTCCTGTCGAATAGACAGGATGTCGAAATATCTTCACGCCCAGAATAAAAACCTAAAATAAAGAATTACAGGGGCAGTTTGTAAAAACGAATCCGGTTTGAAACATCCCATATTTTTCTTTTTTTGTTCAATCTTACTCAACGCTGCTTTTAATCAAGCAGACAATAGCAGATGACCAACATCAATTTTGGGATATTATTTATTGTTCTGCTGATGGCGCATCAGGTGTCCATGGTAAAGTTGTCAGATTAATCTAGAATAATCTTTCAGAACATTCACACCTAATCTACTGGTCAATCAGCTCACAGTCATCTGGACACTTTCCTACCTGTGCAGGTCAGTCACATTCCATCTTTTTTTCATATTGAAAAAAATGCAACTGGTGCCTTGGCTACAGTCAGACATTACATATTGATGTCAATCACTCGTAGTCTAATACTCCTCCAATCGATGAAGAGCTTGCTGTTGTTCGAGGGGATCGGCCAGAACAAGGTGCCTTGCTAATGGCAACTCCTATCCAACAAATGGTGTTTCAGTCTACTTTTCAAGGAACTATCGTACCGCCTATTTGTCCCCCACAATGAAATCGGGGAGGGGACTGTGGATCTGTCTACGTCCGTTCATTCCTACATTAGTCACAAGCAATATATCAGTCAGCACTGGAAAGATTTTGACAAGAGTTGGGTGAATGATGCATCTTACTATAGAGATCCAGCATTTACAAAATGACACGGATTGGCCCAAGGCGGGAGCTATAGTAATTAACAGAAATGTGTTAGTCACGCAATATCTCAATTGGCCCAACTGGGGGCGCTGCATCATTTGTGGGGGATGACATGTTTACTGATGCTTTTATTTCATTATTGATCATTTGATGCTAGAGCAAATTTAAAGAAAATGAATTATTAGCAGGTTAAAATACTTTAAATAAATAAATTAATACCTTTTCTTTCGATTTCTTTGTTTCTTCTAGGCTATTGAATATGTGTAGGTTTCTGATTTACTCATACATGAATTAGTAGACTTACATTAGGCTAGTAAATGTTTCAAGTAATCCACCCAACCCTGTTTTATTCTGTCTACAAGGAAGGCAATGAAACGAGCGCATGCTTCCTATGACTTGTTCAATCGCATGAAGCTCAGATAATCTTTTATAGAGGAAAATATAGTATAGGCTGTTTTTAAATAGGTTTCAACAGCCAGCTGTGTGTGCAGGCCCGCTAGCCAGCTGGGGTACACCAACCAGCCTTGTGTCTTTGTGAGCGCACGGACAAAAGAGTTGCATACGAAGGAGTTTGCTTCTTCTGCAGCATTCCTTGTAAAATATAATGCTTTGTGGCAGTGCTTTGCTACACATACAGTAGGTGGTGGGCTGAAGCTGGAAAAACGTGATGTTGATCGATCCCCATCGAGGAGGATCAGATTTTTTTTGTATATGACAGTAAAACATTCTTATGATGATTATAAAACATTTGGGCACCTTCAATTCTTGCACATTCTCTCATAAAAATTATATTTTAACACTGTCTGCTCAGGCAAATTTGCTGAACTGCTAAACTTGTAACCAACCAGTACTCCTGTACATACCCCTTGTGATCTACGATGTCAACACAGCCTAGTAAAAACGCACCCTGCTGTCTGATGAAGAGGAACAGATATAGCTAGCTCCCAAAGACTGAAATATGATACATATCTGTTTTCGAGTGTACTTGAAATATGCAGCATGCAATACGAATGGTCTTGATCGTATGAAGAGGTACCTCCGTCGAACATTTAGCCAATTTATTGAAAGCTAGCCATTGTTACAGTTTGACTAGCCTAGCCAGCTACTGTACATGTAAATTAACCAGAGTTTGGTTTCTAAACCAGATGAGATCTCAGAAAGCAGCTGCCCAATACCATGGTGGGCACGCATAATGTTGGAGTCATTGGAATATAAGGTATGGATAATGATAAAGAGCCTGTGGCATTATAGAAATAGCGAATGGGAAATGAATGATTGAGTTTCATATACTAAATGTTCAGTGAATATGAGTATATTTCGGGGATTTAAATMCGAAACTTTCCTACTAACCTTCTAAAAGTTGATGATGCCAAAATCTTTCCAATCCATTCATTATTCTACTAACTATGACTGAGTGTGAGACATGTTTTCCATAATGTACAGTCCATGCACATACATTCAAACAAAGAACACCATCACAAATAGTGTTTCACCATTTGAGTACAGAGACAAATAGCAAAGGTGTCTCTCAGGCAGTATTTGAAGCATATAAATATAGTGTAACCTAACAATCAATGTATATCAAGTGCAGTGGAGGGCACAATCTTACAATGCTGCAGTCCAGAAATGAGAGCTTTACCATCTATGTCAAAAGCCTGGGCCTCTGATGGAGACTGTAAAACTGTCATAACACATGCTTCAGTATTCCTCCTCTTCTAGGAGTGTGTGTACCCCGGCCCCATAGTCGTATTGAAAGGATCCCACCCTGGTCACCAATGTAGCTGACCAATGTAAAGAGAGACAAGTGCCTTAGCAGAATGCAATCTTAAGCTTGTGTGGTCCAAGATGAGAACTCTACCATCTATGGCAAAAGCCTGGGCTCCTGACAGGGGCAATATAATTCTCCCCACTGCATGTTACAATWGTAAAATAATCTGTTCATCACCTGTTAAACTTATTCTACATTGAATTTAGTCTTCAAGATGCCCAAACAAGCACATGTTTCMGTAGTTGGTGTTCTTCAACTCTAAAATGCTCTAGACTGTGTAAAATCCACGAAGAAGACAACAGGCAAATGCATATTTGGTGAATGCACCATGCTTGGTGAATAGCACTTGGTTGATCTCTGGGAGCTGGACAGGAGAGCTGAATGTGAGTCAAAAGTGAGAGACAATAATTTATKAAATAAATAATTACAGCAAAGGCATGTAGTTTGTGAGCTAGAAAGTGAACATCCTTACAGTCTGAGGCAGGGTGCTCTGCAATCATCTTAATCCAACTATTGACAGGCAATGTGGCATTTCTTATTTGTCAGTATAAAGGAAATTACTGGTTCCTGCCTTGATGACTGTATTAGCTTTACACRACTTGTCCTATAGATTTTTGTAGTCTTAAATTATTACTTGGAATAAACTGATAGCTAAAAACGCTCCTTGTACCGACAATCTGCTCCTGCTAGCTAGCAACACATCTACRTGTTGTAACTAGCTAGCTAACTAGCAAGCTATCTGGTTGTTGTAATCTAAGCTGGGAGTCATTTTACAGCTTGCATTGATGGTATCACATTACTATGATTAAATAGATTGATTACACATTTAAAAAAATACTTTACATGATAGCAGTTCGTCGGACGGATATCTAGCACTCTGTCACCAGCTACCTTAGATATGGATAACGTGATTGGCAGACCTGATCAGCAGTACACAATATGTAAAAAACAGCTTTTCCCTTGACAGAGCTTGATCATCTTAGAAACTAAAGCAGATAACTTGCTACTGGGCTGTAAAATCCACTACAGATACACTTCAAAATGGTGGAGATTTGTCACGTTGCTTGGTCATATACAGGTGCTTTCAAAAAAGGTCCCTCAAAACGTGAGACATCTGAGGCATTGTGTTGTGTAACAYAATTGCACATTTTAGAGTGCCCTTTTATTGTCCTCCGCACAAGGTGCACCTGTGTAATGATCATGCTGTTTAATCAGCTTCTTGATATGCCACACCTGTCAGGTGGATGGATTATCAACAACATTGTAGTTACTCTACAATTCTAACCTAATTGACAAAGTGAAAAGAAGGAAGCTTGTACAAAATACAAATATTCCAAAACATGCATCCTGTTTGCAACAAGGCACTAACTTAATACTGCAAAAAATATGGCAAAGCAATTAACTTTTTTCCTGAATACAAAGTGTTATATTTGGTGCAAATCCAATCCAACACATTACTGAGTACCACTCTCCATATTTTCAAGCATAGTGGTGGCTGAATAATGTTATGGGTATGCTTGTAATCGTTAAGGACTGGGGAGTTTTTCAGGATAAAAATGGAATGGAGCTAAACACAGGCAAAATCCTAGAGGAAAACCTTGCTTTTCACCAGACACTGGGTGTCACGCCCTGACCTTAGAGAGCTWTTTATGTCTCTATTTTGGTTTGGTCAGGGTGTGATTTGGGTGGGCATTCTATGTTCATTTTTCTATGTTTTGGTATTTCTTTGTTTTGGCCGGGCATGGTTCTCAATCAGGGACAGCTGTCTATCGTTGTCTCTGATTGGGAACCATACTTAGGTAGCATTTTCCAACCTGTGTTTTGTTAGTAGTTKTTTTCTGTTTAGTGTTTTCTGCACCTGACAGAACTGTTCGTTGTCGTTTCTCGTTTTGTTATTTTTGTTCAGTGTTAATAAAAATCATGAACACTTACCACMRMGRSKRTTGGTCCGATCCTTCTTCATGCAACGATGACCGTTACACTGGGAGACAAATTCACCTTTCAGCAGGGCAATAACCTAAAACACAAGGCTAAATCTACACTGGAGTTGCTTACCAAGAAGAGAGTAAATGTTCCTGAGTGGCCAAGTTCCAGTTTTGACTTAAATCTGCTTGAAGAATTTAYAATAAAATAATGGTCATGTGTTGCACAATCCAGGTGTGGAAAGCTCTTGGACACTTACCCAGAGAGACTCACATCTGTAATCGCTGCCGAAGGCGCTTCTGACTCAGGGCTGTGAATACTTATGTAAATGAGATATTTATGCATTTCATTTTCAATACATTTGTAAACATAAAAAAAAAACATGTTTTCACTCTGTCAATATGGAGTATTGTGTGTATATGGGTGAAATAAATATAAATTGAATCCATTTTGAATTCAGGCTGTAACACAACAAAATGTGGAATAAGTCAAGTAGTATGAATACTTTCTGAAAGCACTGTACAATTCCTAGAAAAATGTATCCTTTTAACCCTGACACCCGCACGATAACGGGTAAAATATGAGATTCCCCCATTCCTCGAGTTGATGGGCAGTTTGATTCCCCATGTTTCTCCCTCTATCTGCTGTGGTGACCCACCAGGGACACGAAGCAAATGGGCAAACCATCCAAGCATTGTAAAAACAATACAGGGAGGCAATCCCCTTGGTAGCCTTGTTCTGTGCTATGAAGACATCCGTCAGTAAAGGTGCTTTCCGAACCTGCTGCAGCTGCAGACTGACCATATTTCTCCACTAGTAGGCTTGGAGTTTTTATTACAAAGAAAGCCCTTCTCGGTTGCATTGGTTTGGGGCAGCAAACACACACCACTACTGTCACAGATGTTATTTTTCTTTTTGGACTTTCCCCCTCCCCTCCTCTGCAGTGCCTTGCAGGGTGGAAAGGCGCTGAAAGGAGACTTACTGTCGCTACAGGCCTGTGCCATTTATAATTACAACAGTGTGCTGTGGCAGTGCCTAGGACCGGCTGATGACTTGCATTTGTATTGTTGCTTGGCTGGTGGCCCTTACCATTGGAGCTGCACGCGAGCTAGCGAGGCGGCCGGCCGCAGGCAAAGGAAGTGCCGATGACAGTAGCGTATGAATGAAGCAGATGATCTGCCGCCTGTGGACAGGATCAGTTGGCACAGGAAGGCCTCTGGGGCTGCATGCCTGTACTGCTGTCATGACATATATTCACCAGGACACATCAAGACACAGCAGGCAGCAGCAGAGGTAGAGGTAGGCTAGGTGTACTGGAGGTACACCCTGAATACAACAAAATGGCAATGCCTGTGTTAGGTTTACAGCCATGCAATGGTTCTGACAACAAATAACTAATGTGTAGTAGAGTATTAAACAGGAGGTGTCAAGTATTTTGATTCTTGTTTGTACCTTACCCAAGGTCAAGCATACAAATGCTTTTTGAATTGATGTTCTGTCAAATAAATATTTACATTTTATATCCTTTTAGCATTTTGAAGAACTTTAAATTAATTTAGGCTTTAGGTGGAACAAAAAGAAGCAGGCAAGACAAATCTGAATGTGCCAGTTAATTAGTATGCTGCTTGAATAATCACTTTTCCCTAAAGTTTGTTCTCTTTATGAATAGAAAAATTGACCTGGAAGCCACTTAGCTTTTTGGTCTTAATTTAAGGTTAGGCGTTAGATTTTATGACTTTGTGGCTGTTCTAGATAGTGATCACTCTGCAGAGCTGCCTCCATAACAAGATTCATGAGGAAAAAACGCTAACCTGCCCCTGGCGGAGCTGACGTCACTGCAGCAGCACATTAACAAACTGACTGGCAGATCTCTTTTGTTGATTCATTTCACAAGGGCAAGCTCTCCCCTCCTCTCCACTCCACTCTTCTCTCCCTTCCCCTCCTCTCCACTCCCCTCTCCTCTCCCTTCCCCTCCTCTCCACTCCACTCCCCTCTCCTCTCCTCTTTTCTCCCAGAATCCATCAGCCATGGAATTTTGTCCTCGCTCTACAGCCTGAGTGTGTTTACATAGTATAGACCTAAACATGGTTGCCGGGAACACTGTTTATTCTTTCACAGCAATATGACAGTTTGGAGAGTCACATCGCCAAAAAATTAAGCAGAAGGCTCCTCAGCTCTAAATAAGTGCATCTTATACAGATTAATGAGTTGAGGTGATGATACATTAGTATGGCTATGAGCCTATGAAAGAGGTACCTGCTCTGTACTGTGTTGTACTGCACTATACTGTTGTAATGCACTGTATAATGCTATACTGTACTGTTCTGTGCTGTAGTATACTCTTCTGTTTTGTGCAGTGCTGTGTTGTACTGTGCTGAACTGTGCTGTACTGTACTATGCTGCACTGTTCTATGGCACACTATAATATGAGTGAAGGGCAGTAGTCAGTCAGGGGCAGCAGTGTGACAGTTGTTGTCATGTTCTTTTTCCTGACAGACTGACACTGATGGGCTTGCTGTGTATTTGGGCACTTCCTGTCCTGCTCGGAGCCTCTGTCTCTGTCTGCTGGCTGACTGAAGGGCAGAGGAGCATGGATACAGCAAACAGACCAGAGAACCCCTCCCAGGGACCACAGACCAGGGTAAATATATAGTATGCGTCGCTCTCTGTGTATCTCTGCCTCTCTCTCTYTCACTCTGTCTTCTCTCTCTCTCTRGCCCCTCCCTTTCAACTACTCTCCCTCTGTTTCCCTCTCTCGGTCTCCCTGTTCCTCTGTATATATCTCTCTGTCTGTGTCAGTTATTCTTCTCTCTGCCTGTTGTGTCTTTAGAAGCCACTCTATCTTTGCATCTGTGACTTTCCTCCTCTTCCTCCCTCTTTCACCCTAGTCCCCGTAAATGATTTTATGCTTTGCATGACATAGCGGAAAACAAATGCCATAAAATGAATCCAAATATACATAGCACAATTTTAGGTAATACGGTTGCATGTAGAAGACGGTGAAATACTCTTCCTGCTCAACATGGGCATTTGAGTGTTTGTCTCCTTACGTGGTTCTGRATGTGATCTTGACAGAGGGTTGCTTAGATACCTTGCAATCACAGTCGTCATGCATCCTGCCTGTCTCTCTCTCCACCGAGGAGAGGAGGTTCAGTTGGCTGTGGAGTYTGTTCATCAATTACCCCACAAGGACACTCTTTTGTCACACTACCATTTGTCTCTTTGAAATGTTGTTCCAAACAGTTTGCATGTACACACAATTGCATGACAATCACTTCGATGGTGTGGGTTTACTATATAACTTCGAGCCAGACCTAAAACCCATTAACTTCCACCCAGCAGTCTCCCCCACTTTTTTCATGCTGGTCTGGATTCAAGCTTGAAAAGGGAAGTGACATTGCCTGGTCGTAATGAACAGTGTTTTGGTTGAGATGCGTGAAGTTCTAATGTGAATTTGCACATTAATCACACAGGTGAAATCATTACAAGCCCTCCCTCCCCCAAAACCTTGAATCAATTGTCCTACAGAGCATTGTCCCAAAGAGCATGTTGTCCCCCCAAATCCCACAAACATTCTCCCAATTCTTTGTGAAATTAAGCATGCTGCACCCCCCAAGTCTAATCTCCCAGACTGGCTGGCCCGTGGTGTGACACTGTGCCAAGTTGGCAGCCAGCAGAGGAATCTCATTGCTGAGGTGGTTCTGTTCTGACATCTTTAAACACTCAATGCAAACAAGACATTCCCAGGCATCCCTATCTAACCCAGGAGATGGGAATTCGAAAGTTGTCAATAGGCATTGTAGTTTAAAGTCAACTCTGGGGTGGTGCTGGTGGATTGGACTGCATCAATATACAGCAGAGCAGGAGTCTTCAGGAATGAATAAGCAAATMAAGTGTAGTCAGCCTCCCAGGCCAGTATACACCAGAAACAGTGAGAAATGTAGACAAACACATGCCACTGAAACAATCTATTCTGGCTGGCAGACCTGTAATTTAGGTAATTAACAGGTAATCTCATKAAAAATCAATACAAC
Organism: Salvelinus sp. IW2-2015; assembly: GCF_002910315.2. Lineage (NCBI taxonomy): Eukaryota > Metazoa > Chordata > Actinopteri > Salmoniformes > Salmonidae > Salvelinus > Salvelinus sp. IW2-2015. The sequence goes on from NW_019943581.1 coordinate 100,591, forward strand.
AGCTGTAGACTTTACCTTGAAATGCTTACTTACAAGCCTTTTCCCAGCGATGCAGAGTAAAAAGTGAAAAAAGTAGCAAAGAATAATATACAGTGCATTCGGAAAGTATTCAGACCCCTCGACTTTTTCCACATTTTGTTACTTTAGAGCCAAAAAATTTATTAAATCGTTTTTTCCCCTCATCAATCTACACACAATACCCCATAATGGCAAAGCAAAAACKTTTTTTTTTTTCAAATGTAWTAAAAATWAAAAACTTTAYTATTACATTTACATAAGTATTCAGACCTTTTACWCAGCACTTTGTTGAAGCACCATTGGCAGTGATTACAGCCTCGATAATTCTTGGGTATGACACTACAAGTTTGGCACACCTGTTTTTGGGGAGTTTCTCCKATTCTTCTCTGCAGATCCTCACAAGCTCTGTCAGGTTGGAAGGGGAGCGTCGCTGCACAGCTATTTTCAGGTCTCTCCAGAGATGTTAGATCGGGTTCAAGTKSGGGCTCTGGCTGYGCCACTCAAGGACATTCAGAGACTTGTCCCGAAGCCACTCCTGTGTTGTCTTGGCTGTGTGCTTAGGGTTGTTGTCCTGTTGGAAGATGAACCTTCGCCCCAGTCTGAGGTCATGAGCACTCTGGAGCAGCTTTTCATCACAGATCTTTCTGTACTTTGCTCCGTTCATCTTTCCCTCAATCCTGACTAGTCTCCCAGTCCCTGAAAAACATGGTCACCTCCCTGGCCAGCTCTAGGAAGAGTCTTGGTGGTTCCAAACTTTTTCCATTTAAAAATGATGGAGGCCACTGTGTTCTTGGGGACCTTCAYTGCTGCCTTCCTCAGATCTGTGCCTCAACACAATCCTGTCTCGGAACTSTACGGACAATTCCTTCGACCTCATGGCTTGGTTTTTGCTCTGACATGCACTGTCAACTCTGGGACCTTATATAGACAGGTGTGTGCCTTTCCAAATCATGTCCAATCAATGGAATTTACCACAGGTGGATTCTAATCAAGTTGTAGAAACATCTCAAGGATGATAAATTGAAATAGGATGCACTTGAGTTCAATTTCGATTCTCATAGCAAAGGGTCTGAATACTTATGTAAATAATATATTTCAGTTTTTTATTTGTAATACATTTGCAAATATTTCTACAAACTTTTTTTTCGCTTTGTCATTATGGGGTATTGTTTGTAGATTTATTAGGATTTATTTTTAGAATAAGGCTGTTACGTAACAAAATTTGGAAAAGTAAAGGGGTCTGAATACTTTCTGAATGCACTGTAAGCACAGTGCAGTGAAAAAGTTTTTGCCTCCTTTCTGATTTTGTCTGTTTTTGCATATTTTCGATACTGAATGTTATCAGATCTTCAACCAAAACCTAATATTAGATAAAGGGAAACTGAGTTTACATTTTTTTTCAATACTTATTTTATTTAATTAACAAAGTTATGCAACACCCAATATCCCTGTGTGAAAAGTAATTTCCCCCTTACACTCAATAACTGGTTGTGCCACCTTTAGCTGAAATGATGCAACCGAATTTTGGCCCACTCTTGCATGCAAAACTGCTTTAACTCACTGACATTTGTGGGTTTTCAAGCATGAACTGCTCCATTCAAGTCCTGATACAACATCTCAATTGGGATTAGGTTTGGAATTCGATTTGGACATTCCAAAACTTCTAATTTGTTGCTTTTTAACCATTTTCATGTCGACTTGAGTGTGTGTTTTGGATCATTGTCTTGCTGCATGACCCAGCTACGCTTCAGCTTCAGCTCACAGACGGATGGCCTGACATTTTCCTGTAGAATTCTCTGATACAGAGCAGAATTCATGGTTCCTTCTATGAAGGCWAGTCGTCCAGGTCCAGAGGCAGCAAAGCATCCCCAAACCATCACACTACCACCACCATGCTTGACCTTTGGTATGATGTTCTTACTGTGCAATACAGTGTTTGGTTTTCACCAGACATAATGGGACCCATCTCGTCCAAGTTTGCCAAAAATAAAATGGATGATCATCAAGACTCTTACAAGAATGTTCTATGGGCAGATGAGTCAAAAGTAAAACTTTTAGGATGACATGGGTCCCATTATGCCTAGCGAAAACTAACACCGCATTCCAAAATTCCAAATACTTTTTCACAGCACTGTATGTGTGTGTCAGTGTAAATATGTGTGAGTGTGTGTGTAGAGGTCCAGTGAGCGTGCATAAAGTCAGWGCATAGAGTCAGTGCAAAATGGTGAACTCAAATAGTCCAGGTAACCCTTTAAAGAACTGTTCAGCAGTCTAATGACTTGGGGATAGAAGCTGTTCAGGAGCATTTTGGTCCCATTCTTGGCGCTCCGGTACCACTTGCCATGTGGTAGTAGAATGAACAGTCTATGGCTTGGGTGGCTAGGTTCTTTGACAATTGTCCTGGCCTTCCTCTGAGCTCAGCCCCAGTGATGTACTGGGCCGTCCGTGCTATGCAATCGAGGGCGGTGCAGTTGCCATACCAATCAGTAATACAGCCAGTCAAGATGCTCTAAGTGGTGCAGCTGTAGAACTTTTAGAGGATCTGAGGGCCCATGCCAAATATTTTCAATCTGCTGAAGGGGAAGAGGCGTGCTTTCTTCATGACTGTGCTGGTGTGACAGGACCATTTGCAGTCCTTGGTGATGTGGACCCTGAGGAACTTGAAGCTCTCGACACACTCCACTACAGCACGGTCAATGTGGAGTGGGTGGGCTCGCCCCTCCATTTCCTATAATCCACAATTAGCTCCTTTGTCTTGATGACATTTAGGGAGAGGTTGTTATTCTGGCACCACACCGCCAGGTCAGACCACCTCCCTGTAGACTGTCTTATCGCCGTCTGTGATCAGGTCTAACACTGTTGTGTCATCAGCAAACTTGATGATGGTTTTGGAGTTGTGAGTGGCCACACAGTCGTGCGATAAGCAGGGAGTAGTTGAGGGGACAAAGCACACACCCCTGAGGGGCTCCCGTGTTGAGGGTCAGCATGGCAGATGTGTTGTTGCCTACCCTCACCACCTGGGGGTGGCCCATCAGAAAGTCCAAGATCCAGTTGCAGGGGGAGGTGTTCAGTCCCAGGGTCCAGACCTCAAATTTCCCAGCCATGGCCGTTAATGCCACTTTGTGTGACCGTAATGCCCTCTAAAAAAATGCATGCCTTGCAGCCAAAGTGTCCATTGTGCCCTTGGGCTGAAATGTGCACACGGCAGTAGGCTGGCTATAAGCGCAAAAKGTTCCAAAATGCAATTATCAGGAAAACACCGTTCTCCAAAGCGCACCGCAAATGCAAATTAATGAATTCATAAAAGTGATCGGTTTCATATGACAAAGCCAAATAATATTATTTAGAAATTTAGAAAGAACGAAGATCTAAAGATGCAACAATTATTATGGGTTGTTAACATGACTAGGATTGTGTCTTTGGCTGCTGGACAATGAAAGAAAGTTGAGAACTTGAGAGAAATACGAGTTTTAATGGCATATGTTTATAAAATAATCCCCTTAACKTRCCTATTGTCGGAACACAGTAAGACATGCCTTATAAAATGACAAAAAAACATCCAGGTTTTAAACAATTACGTTTATGGTTAAATAGTTTCAAAATGTCGACTGCTCAGATTGCAAGGTGGATGATGTTGCGGTGCACAAAAGGCTCTGGCCTTTCTCTCCTATATGAACAGGGTATGACAGAATCAGCTTAGACGTTGATTATATTATATTACATTATATTTGTACATTATATTTGTTAAACATGACTGGCGTTTAGCCTATATATATATATATGTAATTAGAAGTCTCATTAAAATGTGGCTACATTTTCTGGTGCCTCCCTCCTGTCAGCATCGGTCTGGACCTGACTGACTGTAGCCAATATGCATATCACCTACACTTTGACATGTGATTCATCACTCCAGAGAATGCGTTTCRACTGCTCCAGAGTCCAATTACGTTTATGGTTAAATAGTTCCAAAATGTTGACTGCCTCTGTTCGGCTTTACACCACTCCAGCCGACGCTTGGCATTGCGCATGGTGATCTTAGGCCTGTGTGTGGCTGCTCGYCCATGGAAACCCATTTCATGTATCTCCCAATCAACAGTTCTTGTGCTGACTTTGATTCCAGAGGCAGTTTGGAACTTGGTAGTGAGTGTTGCAACCGAGGACAGGCGATTTTTAAGCACTATGCTTAAAAAGTGCTCAACGGTCCCGTTCTGTGAGTTTGTGWGGCCTACCACTTRGCGGCTGAGCCATTGTTGCTCCTAGACGTTTCCACTTCACAATAACAGCACGWACAGTTGACWGGGGCAGCTCTAGCAGGGCAACAATTTGACAAACTGACTTGTTGGAAAGGTGGCATCCTATGATGGTGCCACATTGAAAGCCACTGAGCTCTTCAGGACGGACCATTCTACTGACAATATTTGTCTATGGAGATTGCATGGCTGTGTGCTCGATGTTATACACCTGTCAGCCACGAGTGTGTCTGAAATAGCTGAATCCACTCATTTGAAGGGTTGCCCCCATACCTTTAACCATGTAGTGTATTTTACATGATAAGACCACACAGAGAGCCAGAGATAATTACAGACAATCTGAATCAACCAAAATTTGAAAGTTAACAAAATTCTGGTTGTTTACTGGTAAACTTGGAAAGTTTCCAGTAATATGCCCTCCCTTTGTAACCCTATGCAAGTTTAAAACAGAGATAGCTGTACATTTTCCTCAGGACCATCTTTAGGTAATTGCTGGGCAAATAATGAGCTGACAAATGCCAGGCAGAGCCGCCATTGTCCTGGTGCAGTTACAGGACCTGGGGCGACTGGAGAGGAGCCACCATGATAGGCCATCAGGCCACCTGGCTCTGGCAGGGTCAGCCATAAGGCATCAGGCCACCTGGCTCTGGCAGGGTCAGCCATAAGGCATCAGGCCACCTGCTCTGGCAGGGTCAGCCATAAGGCATCAGGCCACCTGGCTCTGGCAGGGTCAGCCATAAGGCATCAGGCCACCTGGCTCTGGCAGGTCAGCCATAAGGCATCAGGCCACCTGGCTCTGGCAGGGTCAGCCATAAGGCATCAGGCCACCTGGCGCTGGCAGGGTCAGCCATAAGGCATCAGGCCACCTGGCTCTGGCAGGGTCAGCCATAAGGCATCAGGCATCAGTCTCCTTGACTCTCAATTTCCCATTCCAACCTCTGCTATCATGGACCCTCACATAACAGCCTCACAGCTCACAAAGCCATATCTCAGAATCCAATTCACTCTGCATTTGAACTTTTTTACCTTTTGGATTATAAACATGATTCAGTCCATAGAGAGAGGGATAGGAATAAACTATAAGAATGAGGAGAGTATGGAAAATAGAAAATATGATGGAGWCGCTATTGAGGATACAGGGGAAAGATAAGGATGGAGAGTGGGGGAAATTGGGCAACTGTGAGGTTTGAGAGTAGCATGACGAGAGTTTGGGACTATAAAGTTCTATCTGCAAAAAGATTATTCTGAGATAATTGGTTTTACAATTCTGAACCCCCATTCCGTTTGAATGGTGTCAGCTATTTTTATATTGTATTCTTTTGAATTTAACAACATGAATTGGGGTATTTAGAATACTATATAGGTAGATAACATTGATAAGAACAATGATATGTCAATAACTACATTTGGGYAAAAATGCAGATAGAACCTAATAGTCCCAAGCTCTCGAGATGCACTCGTTTTTTTAACCCACTCAAGCTTGTAGTCAAGTCCTCAAGATCTGTGACCTAGAGGGAATTCACACAGACGTCTCTATTGTGACACTTACAGTGGTATCTGCACATAAATCTGAATGAAATGGAGTCCATTTGGGGGAATCATTGGAGAAGACAAGGTTATTTTACCACTCTGATACTTACAGATGATGATATGCACTTTGAGCCACTTTATGTTGCTTTTCTCAGCTTCTCATATCTTGGCCTCGTACAGAAGAGGCCAAGATATCTCTGTTCAGCCTRGTGTTCTTTTCTCAGCTAGGCTTTGTACTAAAATAGCTAATAGCAGAAACAAATTGACTCAACAGATTACATCTGCTATAAATACATTTGATTTGATTACATACACTCTTTTGAAACATGTGATTTGTGAAAGCAACAATACTTCAAAACAGTGTAATCAGTCATATCTATCAACTGAGAATAAAGTGAAGRTTAGTGATATTTCCCTTGGATAATATAGACTGGACAACTGTATAGCTTAATTCATTTGTAATGAACAKAAACAATTATGGTTCTTCATTTGATCAATAAGTCAAATAAATTCAACAAAAACATGTACAGTATGTTGTCTCTTCAAAGACTCCCTGGAAAACAGTAGATAATCCCTGGCTATATATATACATTTTTTTATAACATAAACTTAGGGCTCTATTCGATCCGCATCGCAGAAGTTCGGCTTTACAGCGTGATTGATATTTAAAGGCAATGTTCCCGCTTTAGAGGAGACTGCATTCACGGTGAACACTGCATATGTCAGCTCAATCAGAAATTACCTTGACATTTCTATTGTGGGATCTGTAACGTGTTGGATCAATTAGCTAGAGTCTATTAAACTTAACATAAAGGTGTGGTGTAGTGTGATGTTCAATTAATCCACATTAATTACACAAGTTCACTCGTAGAACTAACTACGCTGCAGAACCTGTCAGATAAAATCATGCAAATATGCATTTTTCCCAGTTAAGGCAAACATTGTTTATAGGTCATCCATTAAAACGCAATGACTATTTACACTCAGAGCCATTACATTAAGTAGGTCTCCATCTCATTCTCACGCTGGGGCTGTTTCCTGGGGGAAAGTTGTCATATCATGAGTAGAGGGGCCTGGGTACGTGGCTCCGTATTAGCAGTGAGCCTGCATCCTCTCTCTCAGTAAGACTCTGTTGTCTCCCTCCATCTTTGGAAGTACAGCAATGTAATTACAATGAATAGAAACACTTAAGAGGATAAATCATGGCAGTAAATATCAGGGAAAGCATGCAGCATGACCTCCCAACACTCCTACTAACCACACAAATGGAATGCAGGGGGAAATTAGAATTCAGGGAAAAGTAATTTGTCAGTTGAGATTTGCCAGAGTTTTGGGAGAAACTTTCGTTTTGGGAGATGGGAGAAACTTCCAGAAGCACAACCATCTCTGTAGCACTCCACCAATCATGTCTTTATGGTAGAGTGGCCATATGGAAGCCACTCCTCAGTAAAAGACACATGACTGCCCGCTTGGAGTTTGCCAAAAGGCACCTGAAGGAGTCAGACCGTGAGAAACAAGATTTTCTGGTCTGATGAAACCTAGATTGAGCACTTTGGCCTGAATGCCAAGCGTCACGTATGGAGGAAACCTGGCACCATCTCTACGGTGAAGCATGGTGGAGGCAGCATCATGCTGTGCGAATGTTTATCAGCGGCAGAGACTGGGAGACTAGTCAGGATTGAGCGAAAGATGAACGGAGCAAAGTACAGAGAGATCCTTGACAAAAACCTACTCTAGAATGCACAGGACTTCAGACTGGGGTGATGGTTCACCTTTCAACAGGACAATGTTCCTAAGCACATAGCCAAGACAACGCAGGAGTGGCTTCGGGACAAGTCTCTGAAGGTCCTTGAGTGGCCCAGCCAGAGTCCGGACTTGAACCAGATCGAACATCTATGGAGAAACCTGAAAATAGCTGTGCTGCGACGTTCCCCATCCATCCTCACAGAGCTTGAGAGGATCTACAGAGAGGAATGGGAGAAACTCCCCAAAAACAGGTGTGCCAAGCTTGTAGCGTCATATCCAAGAAGACTCAAGGCTGTATTTGCTGTCAAAGGTGCTTCAACAAAGTACTGAGTAAAACTAATTTGCTAAACATTTGCAAAAATTCTAAAAACCTGTTTTTGCTTTGTCATTATGGGGTATTGTGTGTAGATTGATTAAAAAACGATGTAATCCATTTTAGAATAAGGCTGTAACCTGACAAAAAGTGAAGGGGTCTGAATACTTTCTGAAGGCACTGTTAGTGTGTTGTGTGCCCATCAGTTGACCTCAATGATTTTCCCCATTTCTGAACTGATTTCACATTAACATACCAGACACATTCTTAGCTTGTGTGCTAGCTTTGTTTGAATTGAACCTAATATACCCATGGCAATTGACAGCTTTTCTCTATTTCATCTCCATACATTGTGGGTATCCAAATAAGGTTCATATTGTCTAGTCTGCTCTTCCTTATCAGAGTCTAATGGCTGCCGGCATGGCTCTGTGTATACAGTCGTCTGTGTGCTGAGTCTAGCTAGCCGAGCTGGCACAGGTTGGCTTAAATGAAAGCTTAAATGAAAGCGAGCATATGGAGGTTTGAATGAGAGTGGCTGAACAGCACCCTTATAGGAGAGGAACAGAGGCATACGAGAGGCATATATTCTACCAGCATCCATTACAACACAGCTTGGGCTGACTTACCTTGCTGTTACAGTTGTGCCTCTCCCAAAATATGTGTGCATGGATGCTGTATGATGTTCAATTGAATCTAGTCAGGGAGTTTAAATGGGAGCCAAACGGCAGAAAAACACACAGATATTAGCTAGCTGATTGATTCTAGGCCTAGAGCAGTGTTCTGTCTCTCTTTGTCTGCTCTCTGTTTTCTCAGTGGTTCACAACGCAGTGACAGTCTCTAATCAACTAAATAAACAGGACCCTCTTGAAATGATAGAAAGGAAGGCATCTGATCAGTGCAAACGCTTTGCTCTGCCATGATGAGGACGCACGTCTGCAATTAAAACAGGCAGATGGCATGAGAGAGGAGGGTTTGACTTGGCCCAAATCTCTGTAATCACACGGAAGCACATTCTGTTGAAAGGCAGCGGTGTCTCTTCAGAAAGTCTCCAAAGGCCAAGGGCTCTCTGCGGTTGCCAAGAAGGCTATCAGACACATACGCTTTATCAGTCAAGCTCATTACAAGCCAGATTTAGTGTGAGGGACGCTAGTTGTCACATCGCGTCAATTAACAGCTGGCATGTAGAGATGTAAGAGGAGGCATTGTTTTGGTTTCATGCTCTGTGTGAGGACTCACAGAAAATTAATGCTGTATTGCCTACATACTATACAAAAGCTCCAGACTGTATGCCAAATGTATTGTGTATTGGCAACAGAGACCAGCTATTTCCACACAGGTGGTAAAAGCAGTAAGACATTATTTATGAAAAGCTAACCAGATATCCATCTTTCTAGATAGTAAGGTTAAGCTAGTTTGGTGGTACTGTCTTTATGATGGTACAGAACAAATGGCACAGTAGGTAGCAAGTATTCATTTAGGCTTCCTCACTGTGACCCTTCAGAGTGATTCCCATCTATTTCAATTCCCCTACTCTTATTGTGTTTGGCCACTTTAATTATGCAGATATCTTAGCCTGGGAGTTGGGGATGTACAGATGTAGGATCTTAATTCGTGCCAGTTTGCTATAGCAGGAAAACAATCCTACAGCAACAGGAAATGTGAATTATTTTGTGGATGATAATTAATAAAAAAAATGTTTGTAAGGGAAAATCAAGTCTTAAATTTCAAAGTGGAAATCACAAACTTTAGTAGCCTTTTTAAACCTCAAGTTTAACATTTCCTGCATTATATAAAAGTTATCCTGCAACAGGGTGATCAAATTACGATCCCACATCTGTACATAATCCGAACATCTGCTCGGAGAAGCCCAACGTGGTCTTTGCACTGCGGATAAATATGAACTTTACAGGCATGGTGCTTCTTGCTTCTTGAGCTATATACACCATCCTGACAGATATCCAGGCAAACAGAGATGACACCTGCCATCTTGCAGTCTTGCCAAATTAAATTTTCCGAAAAGGATGAATGAATATACTCTGGAAACAGTGTGAAACCTTTCTCCCTTATACTGATCTCTTCTCAGAGAGGAAAACACACATTACATGTGGCCCAATATTGTGATAAGAAGAACAGACAGCTTTTGTCTGAGACTTAATAGTAACACTTTGTGTTGTGTTCTCTCTTTGCAGAAGAGCGGACATGCTGACGGGGTGGCCGATCCATGTAAGTAGCCTTACTGTAATCAATCAAACTGCACCACTTAAATACAGTATGTTATGCAATGACAAAAACCTTTCATGTTGGCATGGGTTATGTGAACAGCATTCATAGTACATTCTATAGAAGCCGTCTTTGGTATAAGTACTCAGAAAAACCTGTCTCTTTTCAAGGTTTTACACACAGTATCAAACCTGCTTATACACTGTTGGTACACTGTGTAGTAACTTCCTCATGTTCTGTTGTGTTCAAGATGGTTTTTTAAAAGAATATGATGTCTTCCTGTTTTGTGAGCTATCATTATTGCCGTTGCCTGTTTTTGGTATGTGTGCGTGCGTATGTTTGTGAGTGTGCGTGCACACGTGCATGTGTACAGGTATTCTATTCTTATGAGATTCAATGTGTTGTATCAACTGATCGCGAGGCACTACTGCACCCTACTGTAATCACATCTGTGCTGAGACGTGTTCGGTGCTACAGGCCTCTGCGTCTGCGGGGATGTTGTGGAAGTTCTGTTACTGACTGGGATATTCCAGGAAGATGCAGTGCCAGGTCTCAGTAATGTCATGCTCTTAATATTTTCAATTTAAGGATCTCTATTCCATACTGCTTTATGTAGTGCAGCCAATCTCACTGTGCATTGGAATGTAATATTCAAACTGTGGTTTCCCGTACAGTATTTGTTGTTGATTTATTGGATGTTCCCCTCACAGCTCCTCTTTTGTGCATTCGAGCATGCCGGCTGGGTTCTTGACCTTAGAGTGTTAGAGCAAAGGGCAATTGGCCGGAGGTAAGGAGACAACACATCCTGAGTAACAACATTCTTCCTTGCCATTTAAGAACAAAGCAAGTGTGTTAGAATTTGTTGCAATTATTCACATGGTGTGGTGATCCATCCATCTCCTGGGACTAATTATTCACTGTCTGTTTGTATGCTAAACTTCCCAAAAACAAGCAAGGGCTCTTTCTTGTCCTTATTCCTCATTCTCCTTGGAAGGGAATGACTGCAGATATCTCTCTCCTTCTCTCTCTCTCTCCTTCTCCCACTCTCTCTCTCTTACTCTCTCTCTCTGCATCTGTCTCTCTGTGTCTGTCTGTCTTACCCTTTGGCTAACTGCTGCCTCGGTCTCTCCTCCCTCTTCTCGTTCTCACTCTCTCTGCGTTGTTTTTATTGTCGTGTCTGTGATCCTCACTTGGAGACGACGACATTAATCAAATTGCCCTAGTTTTTCTTGAGAGACGCCAACGTTACCTGTGGAAATTGCAGCGGTGCAAACATGGCACGGCGGTCTTGAGCCAGCTCAGACAGAAGTCATAAATAAATTACATTTTACCGGCTAGCAGCACACAACAAGCAGGTCATTTTGTAAAAAGAACAGAAACAGAATGTTTAGGTAATATGCAGAATTTAATATTGTCAATTTTGCTTATGAATTTGTGGTGATTAATTTAGCCTTGAGTGCCTAATTTATGAATTAAACAATGGGAAGTCAAACCAAGTTAAGCGGCCCTGTGGTTCATTTAGACAGTAATTGGGTGGGAATTAGGTAGGGCAATCCAGACCGAGTGACTCTAACAAACTGTAAAAGACTGGAGAGGAGAGGAGAGGAGAGGAGAGGAGAGGAGAGGAGAGGAGGAGGAAGGAGAGAGAGGAGAGGAGAGGAAAGGAGAGGCGAGGAAGAGGAGAGGAGAGGAGAGGAGAGGAGAGGAGAGGAGAGGAGAGGAGAGGAGGCTATCCTCACAGATACCAAGGTGGGAGAGCTTCATCATTAAACCACAGATCCAGATAACCCATCACCATTTAAATTCCACAGATCTTATTTCTTCAAAGCCTTTACAAATAAAAATAATTTGAAAGGAATGCGAAGAGTGTTATTGCTCCAAAATGTCTTGTTTCGTCTCTTAATTTGCAGCTCCCGTTTTTCTACCCAGTGTAGGAGTTCTCAGTGAGCATTGGAAATACATCAGGGTCGGGCGCGCCATTGCATGCAAATAACATGCGTTTTCTCTGTGGCCTTCAATTAAACTCTGAGATTTAAGAGCGCTCCAGACATACGGACACTCAGGTTCTACCTCAAAGAGTCATCTCTAATAATTAAAACTGTCGCTAAGGATCATTTCACTACTGACAGTTTTAAGTCACTAACAGATAGCCATGTCATAAATCTCGAAGAAATATGATTTCATTATGTCGAAGAACAATAAAGATTACTTAGCGTGGAGTTCATAAAATACAGGGCAGAAATCACTCAGCCATCAGAAACTTAATCAAAATTGTTAAATATAATAGCCTTTTGTAAAATGCCTCCACCTTATAGACTTGGTAATACAATTATAAGTCCTTCAAGTGGCTGCAGAAGTACTGCTGCTACACCGAGTTGTGATTTGCCCCATAAATTTCCTGATTTCTGAGTCCCTCCTCAGTCCATTCTGATCAAGCCCAGGAATTACGKCCAAACCCCAGCATCCCTATAATCAAATCAAGGAGCAGGTACAGTACCCCTTCCGTACTTTGATTTGAATTGTGCCAAAAGCGTAAGCTCTGTACTTAGCGTGCCCTGAGATCCAGTTGAAGGGCTTAAGGAGGGCATATCATACTCTCTGGGGATTTGGAGAGCCTTGCAGTATCACACTGAATAACACTTTACTCTGACTGGGGAGAACTGGGTAGAACGTTGCAGTGTTACTTTGAGCTGGTGATATTAACACCAAACATGCTAAGATTGCATAGAGGAAAGGGGGAAAACAACACAAAGAGAGAGATGTTCTTTTAACCCATAAGAGTCTAAGCTCTGTCTAAGCCGGGGGTCATACCAAGGATCCTTTTGCTATTTGACCCCTTGAAGTAAAAAAGATCAGGAAACATATATATATATTTAATTTTTTACATGTATTTAACCCCATGTTTTTGGCACTAAACAGTCTCCATGTGAGGCCTGTGGGCATCCAGGAGCCTAAACAACAAAACAACCAACATAGTTGCGTCATAATAATTTGTAGGCCAAAGCGTTCGGACGCTTCAGGCGATTTTGTGAGAAGAACGATTTTGGGATGTCTCATGGTCTGACAAACACCGCTCTAGCTCTGTCACCTTTCACCGCAGATACGGAAGTGTGACAGATACGGAAGTGTGACAGATACGGAAGTGTGACAGATACGGAAGTGTGACATCGGCGGATGTGGTGGATTGATGCAACAACAAAAAAATATCTAGTTTAAACTGACGGATTTGGTTCCCAGCACATTCGGGTGTGGAAGGGAATGAAATTGTAGGCCAGTTAGCTAAAAGAGCTTTGAAACAAGATATCATTTATATTAATGTTCCACTGTGTAGAGGTGAGGCCAAATGTAAGATTAGAGCCATTTTGATCATGTGTGGCAGAAGAGATGGGACTCTGAGCGCAAGGGCCGGCATTTATATGCCCTCCAAAGAAAGGTCGGTGGACCAAGATTCAAAGGTCAGATGGTGGTGTTTGCTTGATTGCGCTTAGGACATTGTACATTGGACTCGTCATTACATCTGGTTGGCAAGCATGTGAATGGTTTGTGTCTGGAGTGTGTGGTTGATGAAACGGTGGAGCATGTGTTGTTATATTGTTGTAACTATGTTGAAGAAAGGGTAAGATTGAAGTGTAGGGTCATTGAGGTTGGATGAGGTTGGGGGTTTGGAAGGGATTTTGGAGATGGGGGAGGGTCTATTAGAAGTTAGTAGGGCTCTTTTTTATTTTAGGTAGGAGGATTTAGAAATGTTGTAAACTGTGATTGACAACACACTCCAGCACAGTAGGTGGCGGCATGCACCTTTAACGTTGGTTTGCGGACCGCCATTACATCATGGAAGAACTTTCTATTATGCTAATTKGATTTCCGCAGGAGTACGGACATCGACTCTAGGCGGCTTTAAGGGGGGTAAAAAACTACTCTGCAATTTGGCTTTTATCTTTAAGCAGCTTGTGTTGACAGTGAATTTCAATGCTATTCTACTTAACAAGGCTTAAAGGAGCTAACACCGACATTATTTACATACGTCAAAAGAAGATAAGATGACAATATCTCAGTCAACAGTTTATAGGTTTGCTAGATATTTCATTATACCTTTTGAAATCATAAAAAGACCAGCATCATCATGCAATCTCCATGTTGATTGGTTAATTATCTCTCTATATTGTTAATGTGATGATAGAAATATATAGGTCATTTTATTAATATGGTCAATATAAACATAATAGCCTGTATGACTTGAGACATCTGTGAGGTTTTCATAGACGACACTGGGCGAGTATGCTTTAAATGCCAGGATGTCAGACTTATTTCAACTTTTAATTTAGTAGAATTCGTTGCACACTATTGAGAAAGAGAAACGTCTTTCCACTTTGTGTTTGATCAGCTAATAATTATAGTAGATAAGGGGATGGGCTGGAGCAAAATGAACAAATGGCGGGAAACAACGCAAATAGATGACGCATTCTCAATATGGGTGAGCCTAGTAAATTGATTTGCTGCTTACTGCATGCATTTATACTAAACAGTACATAATAAATTGTATGTAGTATGATTAGTACACAGTATGTCATTTTAGTAAGTAGTAGGCAAGACAGATTTTAGACACAGCCAGGTTAGATATGCATTGACTAACACTGCCTCGTCTCCTGGGTGACATGAACACAGGGTTTTCAGTCTGAACGGTGGCATTACCCCGCAGAGACACTTTTTTTAACCTTTATCTTGAACTGTATTGCCTGGCATCGACGCACACCCTACTTTATGAGGTGGGAAAATAAACGATTGCCTTGAATTCCTATGATGTGCTCCTATTCTCCCTGCTTCTCTGCCTGACGGAGTTCTGACAATAAGTTATTGAGATGGGATCTCATTCGGGCAGCAAGGTCCTCAGAAGCACTTTGTCACTCTGCAAAGGACAAAGTATATTTGCATACCTCAGGGGAAGTGGAAATATTAATAAGATGCTGTCAAGTTGGGTTATATGACTCAGTAAACACATTCTCTGCACAATGCCTGCATATTCTTTTGGTATCAGAGACACAATGCTATTGAAACAGTAAAAAGGAGTTTTTCTTTGCTGAATGTGTTCATTCACGTTTTGACTGAGACTGATGCTGCTTTTGATCTTATTTACAAGTTGTGTTTCCCAGGGAATATATCTCAAAATGTCTTTCTGAGGAAGTTGTTGCATAGTTTAGCTAGAGAGATTGCTGCATCTATTTAAGTCAAACTCTAAACTCCATATGTAACAAATATGGAAATGCCAGACCTTCAAGTACAGATGGAATCTTTGCCACCAGCTGTAGATTGCAGCTCTAGACAGAGCAGGCAGGTGTATGAAAGGTGTGACAAAGACTTTGCGAATGTTACACTTTGCAAAGTGTGTGCAGGATTTTCTTTTCTTTAAATGTATTACACTTTGCAAAGACAAAGAGAGTGACTTTGCCTAGCACTCACACTCCACACGGAGTAGGTCATTTTGTTCACAGGGGACAGACAGACCAGCCTCAGGCTGATCGCTTAAGGCTTAGTGAGTGAGCATCACAAACTCAAAACCACTGAATCGTGCTCATGCGAGGTGAAAATGAGTTAATAATATGGTATTTGTGTTTCTTACATAATTTTTCTAAATATGGCAAGCAATTACTAGTGTCCTAATTTTGGCAGTCTGGGAGGACACGGGCCTGCCAGAATTCACTCTTTGAAGGTGTGCTTTTAAAATTCAATACACAATTTGTGCTTCTCTGAAGCTCTTTAGCTATATCCTATCCATTTGTGTTCAAGACAAGCCGTAGCATAAAAGCACCCTGGTGCATTTGACAGACGGTCTGACAAACTATGCCTATATTCTACTGAGATTCGTCCTAGAATAACAACATAACATAACATAAAATAACACCATTGTTGTGTTGGATCCTTGCTATGGTACTTCATTTTGTCTAGTCGAGAGCGGGGGACTATAAGGTTCTATCTGCAAAAAGATGATTCTGAGATAATTGTCTTTAACGTTCAGAACCCCCATTAGTTTGAATAGTGTCAGCAATTTTTTATTGTATTCCTTTGAACTTAACAGGAATTGGGTTATTTAGAGTACTACATAGGTAGAGAACATTGAACAGAATAAGTCTATGACAATAACAACATTTTTACAAAAATGTAGATAGAGCCTTACCCAAGCTCTGTAGTGTCCATACATTTACTGTTTGCAGAGCCTTTGGCCGATAAGACTCCTGGTATGGAAGACAGATGTAGGATCTGAATTTGATCACCCTGTTGCAGGTGTACTTTCCTGCAATGCAGCAAATGTAAAACTTGTAACGTGTATTTCAGGTTTTAAAAGTCTTCTGAAGTTTGTAATTTCCACTTGGAAATGTCAGACTTAATTACGAAAAAAATGATCAACTCCTACAAAAATGTCCATTAATTATAACCCACATAATAATTCACGTTTCCTGTTGCTGCAGGATTACTTTCCTGCTGTATAAAACTGGCTCAAATTAAGATCCTACACCTGTAATAACAAGCTATAGCACCTATACCAGTAGGTGGGTGGCTCCTCTTGAATATATATGCGAGTGTCTTTGGAATTAAAACACTGAATTATTTATAACTCGACAAAGAAGCTGGCTTAGGTAGGTAGCAGGGAGAGAGAACACCCACAGCACTAGCAGCAACAATAACTAATGAAGAAGATTGTTTTGCTGGTTATGTCCCAAATAGCATCCTATTCCCTATATAATGCACTACTTTTGACCAAGGACCATATGGCTCTGATCAATAGTAGTGCCCTATATAGGGAATAGGGTGCCATTTGGGACACATGCCTTGTTTGTTTTGAAAGCATGTGTGGGCTAACAGAGAGCATACAGTACAGAGATGATGAATTATGTGTTCTAGAAGAGAACTATTGAAGCATGCTGAGTGAATGTAAGGACGTTCTCAGGTTCTCCCTTCATCAGCAAATGGTTTACCAGGAATCTGATTTCCGTCTACCTACAGTACAACACAGCAGCATTCAACAGAGTAGTACTGCTCTGCTTGTGGCCCTTCAGTGCTTGTAACTCCGCAGTGTTTACTATAATAATAATGATACTAACTATAGTTTAGCCAGGGTCTCATGTTATATATTCACATTATTACACAGGTTCACAGGGTTGGGGAGTAAAGGATTACATGTAATGAAAAGACTAACTGTAATCTGTTACGTTCCCAGCAAAAACATTGTAATCAGATTACAGATACTATTGAAAAACTAGATGATTACTTCTAGGATTACTTTTAAATTCAGAAGGGATGTTTGCGAGAATTTTTTTGGACAACTTTATGTTGTTTTCTCAATGACATTCAAATCAGCAGTGAAAAAAAGTATGTATTTAAGTTTGTTCTGCCTGAGTAAGTCTGACCAGGGAGAGGCTATAGCGGACACGCCTGGTGCCCAAATTGATGACGTATGTCACGCAGCTGAGAGCTGAGTAGAGACAAATGGATTAGATTCAGTCAGTCGTCCTGATGAACCCTTCCCAGATAGCTAGATTATGCTGACTAGCTGGCAACAAAACAGCAGCATGGTGCTAGTTAAAATGTGTAAATGAAAGTTATGTTTATTTCGATGGACGAGGGATTGGAGTCACAAAATCAAGTTTCAAGTTTTATTAGTCGTATGTACAGGATACGCATGGTATACATCGTCCAATGAAATGCTTACTTGCAGGTTCCTTCTCAAAAATGCAACAACAGTAAGAAATAATAAAAGATAAGAATACAAACATAAAGTAAATGACAGAAGAATAGAATAAACATGTTAACATTTATTATAGTACAGGAAGACACAATTTATAGTCCAATATTTACACGTGTATTGGGGATGGGGGAAAGTGTAACTTGAAGTATAATAAGAATCTGGTAGCAACAGTTGTGATGTGTGTGTAGCATGAATCTATATCTGTGCTTATGTGTGTGGGGTTGTGTGAATGAGTGAGTGCATGTGTGCTAAGGTGAGGAGAATCAGAGCAGGTTGTCAGTCCAGTTCAAGTACTGTATTCAGCAGCCTGGTGGCTTGTAGCTAGAAACTGTCTCTGAGCCTGTTAGTATCAGACCTCACGCTGCGATACCGTCTGCCCGATGGTAAGGGAGAGTACAGCTTGTGGCTGGTGTGTGTGGGGTCCTTGATGGTGGGCCTTGCGGTCGTGGATGGAGCAATTCCCGTACCAGGCCGTGATGCAACTGGCCAGGGCGCTCTCGATGGTGCAGCGGTAGTATTTGGAGAGGATGCTACTTGGCTTCCTCAGGCACCGTTTCGAGTAGATGTCCTGGATGAGTGGAAGCATGGTCCCAGGGATGTACTGAGTCATCTTCACCACCCACTGGAGGGCCTTGCGATCATGGACGGAGCAATTCCCGTACCAGGCCGTGATGCAACCGGTCAGAACGTTTGTATTTGTGTTTATTATGGATCCCCATTAGCTGCCACCAAAGCAGCAACTACTCTTCTTGGGGTCAAGCAAAATTAAGGCAGTTTATACAATTTAAAAAACATTACAATACATTCACAGATTTCACAACACACTGTGCCCTCAGGCCCCTACTCCACCACTACCACATATCTACAGTACTAAATCCATGTGTATGTATAGTGTGCATGTTATCGTGTGTGTGTGTGTGTATGCACGTGTCTGTGCCAATGTTTGTGTTGCTTCACAGTCCCGCTGTACCATAAGGTGTTTTTTTAATCTGTTTTTTTTAAATCAAATTTTACTGCTTGCGTCAGTTACTTAATGTGGAATAGAGTTCCATGTAGTCATGGCTCTCTGTAGTACTGTGTGCCTCCCATAGTCTGTTCTGGACTTGGGGACTGTGAAGAGACCTTGTGGCATATGCATGGATGTCCGAGCTGTGTGCCAGTAGTTTAGACAGCTCGGTGCAATCAACATGTCAATACCTCTCATAAAGAAAAGTAGTGATGAAGTCAATCTCTCCTCCACTTTCAGCCAGGAGATTGACATACACATTATTAATATTAGCTCTCTGGGTACATCCAAGGTCCAGCCGTGCTGCCCTGTTCTGAGCCAATTGCAATTTTACTGAATCCTTTTTTGTGGCACCTGACCACACGACTGAACAGTAGTCAAGGTGTGACAAAACTAGGGCCTGTAGGACCT
>NW_019943582.1:0-29405 GCF_002910315.2 Salvelinus sp. IW2-2015
AAAGAGAGAGAGAGATAAACAACCACCCACAAAACACTATAGAAAGACGCCTACCTAAATATGGCTCCCCAATCAGAGACAACGACTGACACCGTGCCTCTGATTGAGAACCATAAACTAGGCCAACACATAGAAATAGAACAAACAAAGAAAACATAGAAAAACAACATAGAATGCCCACCCCAACTCACGCCCTGACCAACTAAAATAAAGACATAAAAAAGGAACTAAGGTCAGAACGTGACAAGGCATTAATCGTACAAACACATTTTTTCATTTTATTGTGGCACGGAGAACTACGACATTTTTAGTTTTAGGATCTGTTTGAATAGACTATTTCAAATCTCTCATTAAGATCAGGTGTGGCCAATTAGTGAGCGCGGCTAACACACCTGAACACACTTAACAAGATAGAGGTTAGAGAGTTTTGTTGACGCATTCTTTGAACGTTCATGTTTTCTTGTGGTTTTTAATGGAAAGTTTTCTTAATGTTCTGAGAACATAAATAGAACCATGAGGAAACCTGCCAGAAAACGTCATGCTGAAGGACTGAAATTCCCACAGAAGAACGTTGTTTCTTAACGTTCTCTGAACGTTCGGAGAACATGGCTTTTAATAGAAGTATGAGAAAACCTGCCAGAAAACGTCATGCTGAAGGACTGAAATTCCCACAGAAGAACGTTGTTTTACATTCTTGAAAGAATTTGAGAACATTACTTTAAATAGAACCATGAGGATCCCTGTAGGAAACGTTATGCTGAAGTAATGACATTCCCACCTAAGAAACAAATAGTTTCTTATAACGTTATGTGCTAGTTGAGTATCCTGCACTATTCCCAGAACATTTTGATGTAAAATAACCATAGGACAACCACTCTCTAAGAAACATAGGGTTCTCAGAACATTACCACATCTCTCTGCTTTTTCTAGGCTTTATTCTCAGTTTCCCCCATCAGATTGAGAGCAGGTTGATACAGTACCTTTACAGCCATGAGAGGGCATTGCTGTCCAGTCTTCAGTTTCAAGTTCATTCCTTAGTTTAACTGCACTCAATTCTACCTTAGGACCTTCCACAGCGTTTCACTTGAAAACACTATAATGGAGACTGAAGTACGTACATAACATACTGTATGTGATTATGAAACTGAGGCAAAACTTCCTAAACCCTTAATTGAATTGGATTTGTCAGATATCAGTAAGCGAAGGCAGGACAGGTTGAGTGTCCGTTTGAATAAACTCAACTGTATCCCACAGAATCTCAACTGTAACCCACGGTTACACACCTCACCCACTATGGCCTCCTCTAGATCCTTAACAAAGCAACTATGAGACTGGAGCGCCTCGCAGTTTCTCAGGTCTCACACGCACACACCTGCGCCGGCGAGGCCGCGACCACAGGCTCCGTTGGCGCGGAGACGAGGAAGGTGAGCGGCTGCGGTCACACACGCTCATACACTGCTGTCGTTGTTACTGAGGCCCTAACCTCACAAAGGAAGTGAGCTCGTTTCTGTACGTATGGCCCTTATCTCACTGTGCAGCTGCTGAGAGGCCACAGAGTGGGTGAGACACCTGCTACAGAGAGAGAGGGAGAGTATCATGACACAAGGCGAGACCCAGATGCAGACACAGGAGGCAGATGGTTGGAGTCTTACAATGTTTATTAATCCCAAAAGGAATAGGCAAAAGAATGGTCGTGGACAGGCAAAAGGTCAAAACCAGATCAGAGTCCAGGAGGTACAGAGTGGCAGACAGGCTCGTGGTCAAGGCAGGCAGAATGATGAGGCAGGCGGGTACAAAGTCCAGAAACAGGCAAGGGTCAAAACCGGGTGGACTAGAAAAAGGAGAAATGCAAAAAGCAGGAGAAATGGGAAAACGCTGGTTTGACTTGGAAACATACAAGACGAACTGGCACAGAGAGACAGGAAACACAGGGATAAATACACTGGGGAAAATCAGAGACACCTGGAGGGGGTGGAGACAATCACAAGGACAGGTGAAACAGATCAGGGTGTGACAGAGAGAGTTGTAGAGAGAGAGAAAGGTGTAGAGAGAGAGAGAGAGAGAGAAAGAAAAGGAGAGAGAAAGAGAGAGTAAATACAACCCATATTTATGCTTATTTCTTTTACTTTTTTTACTACTTGCACATCGTTACAACACTGTATATAGACAAAATATGACATTTGAAATGTCTTTATACTTTTGGAACTTTTGTGATTGTAATGTTTACTGTTAATTTTGTATTGTTTATTTCACTTGCTTTGGCTATGTAAACATATGTTTCCCATGCCAATAAATCCCTTTGAATTTAATTGAGAGAGAGAGAGAGAGAGAGAGAGAGAGAGAGAGAGGAATGGAAGTTGTACTATATATAGAGAGAAACAGTGAGATGGGGAGTGATAGGAAGCAACGGAGAAAGATTGACAGAGAAAGAGACAGAATGCGCCTCCCTAGTGGCGCAGTGGTCTAAGGCTGTGCCACTAGAGATCCTGGTTCGAGTCCAGGCTCTGTCGCAGTCGGCCACGACCGGGAGACCCATGGGGTGGCGCACAATTGGCCCAGCATCGTTAAGGGAGGGTTTGACCAGCAGGGATGTCCTTGTCCCATTGCGCTCTAGTGACCCCTGTGGTGGGCCAGGTGTAATGCATTTACAGTTGCCCTGTGTACAGTGTTTCCTCCTACACATTGGGGCGGCTGGCTTCCAGGTTAGGCGAGCATTGTTTCAAGAAGCAGTGGTTGGGTTTCGGAGGACCCGCGGCCCTCAACCTTAGCCTCTCTTGAGTCCGTACGGGTGTTGCAGCGATGAAACAAGACGAAACAAGGGGTAAAAAGAAAGACACAGAATGACAGTTCAACTGTGATACTTACACTCAGGGCCAGTTCCAGGTAGAAGCAACATAAATGGTTACTTTTTGAGACCCCCCCCAAAAAAATATACAGTGTATATATATATATATATGAACCCAGTCGGGGTCTCAACTTACTCTTGAATGTTAGAATAGTAGAATACACCAGGTACAATTTATAAATGTGGTGGTGCATCATTCTCTTTTGTCAGTCACTGACAGTCAGAATTAGCCATGTCAGCTAACAGTTTTTAGATTGTAGTTAGTCTAGCCAGCTATGTAAACTTGTAGGAATGATGGCCGAATACCGACCCACAGGCCCTGACTTCCAGGGGAAACGCATTTATTGTGTCTGATTGTTTGTGATTGTACTGTGACTGTTTTCAATAAAAATTGTCAAAAATAAACATAGATTTTTTTTCTCGCAAAGAGCAGTTTCTCAAGGAATAATTTTACTAGGACTGTCTGGGAGTAGTCTGAGTGGGGGAGGGGACAACTGACAACTATCTGTTTTTGGCAGAGAGGTTTGGAACTCTCTTTCTTATTGGTCTATTAACACATTTTCCACATGGTGAGGTCACCACGGAAGGCCAAAACAGGATGACATTTCAGTCTTTTCAAAACAGCTCTTACACTAGAAGGGCAATATCATCATGTTCACAGTTCACCAGTACTATTTCAACATCATAGTGTGGAAATATATACAGAGAGCCAGTATTATTTCAACATCATAGTGTGGAAATATATACAGAGAGCCAGTATTATTTCAACTCATAGTGTGGAAATATATACAGAGAGCCAGTATTTATTTCAACATCATAGTGTGGGAAAATTATATAACAGAGAGCACAAGTATGTATTTCAACATCCATAGTGCTGGAAAATAATAATACAGAGAGCCAGTATTATTTCAACATCATAGTGTGGAAATATATACAGAGAGCCAGTATTATTTCAACCTCATAGTGTGGAAATATATACAGAGAGACAGTTATGGTTTGCTCTTACAGCGTACCATTAACTGGCCACCGTTCACGAAAACGTTTCGCTCCTACAGACAGTGAAAATGGTTCGCTCCTACAGACAGTGAAAATGGTTCGCTCCTACAGACAGTGAAAATGGTTTGCTCCTACAGACAGTGAGTCGAGTGGCCGTGGCTTGCTATATAAAGCAGGCAGACAGGCATTAAGGCATTAAGTTACTGTTCTATTGAGTGTTAGAATGGGCAAAACGAGTGACCTAAGCAACTTTGAGCGTGGTATGATCATCGGTGCCAGGTGCGCCGGTTCCAGTACCTCAGAAACGGCCGGCCTCCTGGGCTTTTCACACACGACAGTGTCTAGGGTTTACCGAGAATGGTGCGACAAACAAAAAAACATCCAATCAGCGGCAGTCCTTTGGGCAACAACAGCTTGTTGATCAAATCAAATCAAATTGTATTAGTCACATGCCTTACAGTGAAATGCTTACTTACGAGCCCCTAACCAACAGTGCCGTTAAAAAAAATACAGAGAAGAGATAAAAATGAGAGAGGTCAAAGGAGAATGGCAAGAGTTACATGAAGTCAAAGTTGTAGATGAGGGGAGGTCAGTCATGGACATGTATTCTATGTAAATTACACCAAAGATACCTACTGAAAAGGATGAGAAGATTTTATCAAAAATAACATGAGGAATTCCATACGGTGTACATAAATGGATTCAATGTTCATATCGGTTACGAAATAGCCAGCAGTCCTTTCTCTTATCCCAACCTATATTTCCAACATAGGGTAATCACGTGTTTAACGCTTGCAGTATAGGTCTGTTTAGGTGTTGGATTGGAATAGTGAAGGTCCCTCAGATACTAGTAGATACATAATATGTCAAATGTAATTATTTCATATTATTCAATCAAATATTATTTCAAATATACAAATATAAACAATGATTCATGTCATCTTTATTCTGAATATTATTATTTTCTTGCTGAAGATATTTATTCCATCGATCCCCATGTCAGATCCGACAGAGTATTTTCACGTCCATTGTTTTTCCGTTACAGATATGTCACGTCCTGACCATAGAAAGCTTTTATTTTCTATGGTAGGGGGTTGTTCTAGTTTATATTTTCTATGTGGGGTTCTAGGTTTGATTTTCTATGTTGGTGATTTGTATGATTCCCAATTAGAGGCAGCTGTTTGTCGTTGTCTCTAATTGGGGATCATACTTAAGTAGC
This sequence comes from Salvelinus sp. IW2-2015, assembly GCF_002910315.2. NCBI lineage: Eukaryota > Metazoa > Chordata > Actinopteri > Salmoniformes > Salmonidae > Salvelinus > Salvelinus sp. IW2-2015. The sequence continues at coordinate 5,061 of NW_019943582.1, forward strand.
ATTTTTGTCCACCTGTGGGTTATGGGATATTGTTTATGTTGAGTTGCCTGTTAGTACTGCATTGTCGTCACGGTTCGTTTATTCTTTATTTGTTTTGTATTTGCTTAAGTTTCACTTTATTCATTAAAAGTAGGTGGAACTCTACGTACACTGCGCCTTGGTCCCGACATTCATTATTACGAACATCGTGACAAGATATCTCGTTCACATATCATTCTATATTTCCATAGACAGAATATCACACTCCGCTCCTGTGTCATTACAGTATCTAATGGCGTCATGTTATTTTAGAACCCCACCCCCATGATTTGGATTTAAATAATGCGTTGAATTTAAATAAACCTTGGAATACTGTAGGATTTAATTGAAAGTGAATTATTCTCTGTATGACTGTGGAACAGTCTCCGGGGAGGTAATGGTGCTTTTCAACAACTCACCAATTAGACACCCTACTGCTCTTAAATGAGATCTACCTCCAAAGGAAAACACGGTTTATTAACACTTTAATGATTTAGGGTATGTCACAAATTATACCCTATTCCCTGCAGTATCAGTCAAAAGTTTGGACACACCTATTCATTCAAGGGTTTTTCTTTATTTTTACTCTTTTCTACATTGTGGAATAGTAGTGAAGACATCATAACTATGATATAACACATATGGAATCATGTAGTGACCAAAAAAAGTGTTAAACAAATCAAAATATATTTGAGATTTTAGATTTTTCAAAGTAGCCACCCTTTGCGTTGATGACAGCTTTGGACACTCATGGCATTCTCTCAACCAGCTTCATGAGGAATGCTTTTCAACCAGTATTGAAGGATTTTCCACATATGCTGAGCACTTCTTGGCTGCTTTTCCTTCACTCTGCGGTCCAACTCATCCCAAACCATCTTAATTGGGTTAAGGTCGGGTGATTGTGGAGGCCAGGTCATCAAATAGCCCTTACACAGCCTGGAGGTGTGTTGGGTCATTGTCCTGTTGAAAAACAAAATGATAGTCCCACTAAGCGCAAACCAGGTGGGATGGCGTATCGCTGCAGAATGTTTTTGTAGCCATGCTGGTTAAGTGTGCCTTGAATTCTATATAAATCACTGACAGTGTCACCAGCAAAACACCCCCACACCATCACACCTCCTCCTCCATGCTTCACGGTGGGAACCACACATGCAGAGATCATCCGTTCACCTACTCTGCATCTCACTAAGACACAGCGGTTAGAACCTAAAATCTCCAATTTGGACTCATCAGACCAAAGGACAGATTTCCACCAGTCTAATGTCCATTGCTCGTGTTTCTTGGCCCAAGCAAGTCTCTTCTTCTTATTGGTGTCCTTTAGAAGTGATTTCTTTGCAGCAATTCGACCATGAAGGCCTGATTCACACAGTCTCCTCTGAACAGTTGATGTTGAGATGTGTCTGTTACTTGAACTCTGAATCCTTTATTTGGGCTACAACTTCTGAGGCTGGTAACTCTAATGAACTTATCCTCTGCAGCAGAGGTAACTGGGTCTTCCTTTCCTGTGGCGGTCCTCATGAGAGCCAGTTTCATCACTTGATGGTTTTTGTCACTGCACTTGAAGAAACTTTCATAGTTCACAAAAATGTTTGATTTACTGACCTTCATGTTTTAAAGTAATGATGGACTGTTGTTTCTCTTTGCTTATTTGAGCTGTTCTTGCCATAATATGGACTTGGTCTTTTACCAAATAGGGCTATCTTCTGTATACCACCCCTACCTTGTCACAACACAACTGTTTGTCTCAAACACATTAAGGAAAGAAATTCCACAAATTAAGTTTTAACAAGGCATACCTGTTAATTTAAATGCATTCCAGGTGACTACCTCATGAAGCTGGTTGAGAGAATGCCAAGAGTGCAAAGCTGTCATCAAGGCAAAGGGAAACAAGTATCTCAGATATAAAATACATTTTGATTTGTTTAACACTTTTTTGGTTACTACATGATTCCATATGTGTTATTTCATAGTGTTGATGTCTTCACTATTATTCTACAATGTAGAAAAGAGTAAAAAATAAAGAAAAACCCTTGAATGAGTAGGTGTGTCCAAACTTTTGACTGGTACTGTGTATAGGGCTCTGGTCAAAAGTAGTGCACTATGTAGGGAATAGTGTGCCATAGGGCTCTGGTCAAAAGTAGTACACAATATAGGGAATAGTGTGCCACAGGGCTCTGGTCAAAAGAAGTGCACGATATAGGGAATAGGGTACCATTTGTGAAACTCTTGATACTGCTGCTCTTAAATTAGAACTAGCTACCTCTGAAGAAAACCCTCTGTATTAACACATTTTAATGATTAAAGCATGACTGCTTTAAATAGGAGAACTACCTCCAAAGGATTTGTGCATTCATCAACTTTACGATTGCAATGGGTGATGTTGATTTCCTTCCATTATAGGACACACATATAATCAGCCAGCAGAGCAATAAAGTGGGCAGTAGCTTCTGTGTTGTAGAGAGGTTGAACAAAGGGATACATTGGGCTGTAGCTTAGGGGTTGTAGAAAGGTTGAACAAAGGGATACATTGGGCTGTAGCTTCTGTGTTGTAGAGAGGTTGAACAAGGGGATACATTGGGCTGTAGCTTCTGTGTTGTAGAGAGGTTGAACAAAGGGATACATTGCAGAAAAGAAAGAGACAGATACAGAGAGAAAGAGAGTGAGAAGACAATGTACTGAGCAAATGTCAAATTACAGTACGACAGACCACGTATTCACCCTGCACACCCTAATTGAAAAACAAACAAACCAAAACAAAGGAAAAGTCTTCTCATGCTTTGCTTTTTATGAGCCTGGCCTTATTTCTGTTACAGCATATTGGATGACTGTCATTCATATTCCATTAACCCAGTTCAATGTAACATCAATAAGTTTAGGTTACTACATGGTACTCTAATGTTCCCTGTACTCGTCATGAGGTTGCTACAACATAGCCTATGAATGAAAGTTTACAACGTAGGTGCACACAGGTCGAGAAACAAATTGTAGTAATCAAGGTGACAGACAGTGTCACGCTGTATAATGATAGGAGACAGGCGCAGGAATATTAAATCGTTTTTATTTTATTCTACTCAAAATAGCGTACGTCATGAACATGACAGGGACGAAGCCCAAAATAAACACGTATATATATACACACAACACAGGGCTGTAACCCAAACAAAGAGTGAGGTGTAAACCTCTAATAAATACACGGGACGAGACCAATAATAACAAGTGCACACTAACACGGTAACAGCCGATACAACAGAACACAGGTACTCACAAGACCAACGGACGTGGAACAATAATCAACAAGGACAATGGGGAACAGAGGGCACATGTATACACATACTAATCAGGGGGAATGGGAACCAGGTGTGCGTAATGAGACAAGACAGTCCGGGGTTGTTGGAAATGATCCAGTTCAGTGACGGGTCTGGTGAATGGAATGAGCAGCAGTACCGGGGGAATCCGTGACACTACCTCCCCCCTGACGCTCTGCACCAGCAGCGGGACGACACCGGCCTCGGGGATGGGAGAGGGAGAGAGAGAGGGAGAGCGAGAGAGGGAGAGGGAGAGCGTGAGAGGGAGAGCGAGAGGGAGGAGCGAAGAGTCGGAGCGAGACGCGTAAGCGGGAGCGAGAGCGGAGGGAATAGAAAGGGAAGGGAGAGAGGGAGGGAGAGAGAGAGAGAGAGAGAGAGAGAGAGAGAGAGAGAGAGAAGAGAGAGAGAGAGAGAGAGAGAGAGAGAGAAAGAGAACAACTGGTGTGACTGCTGATATTCATCATCAGATTATTGTAACATCAAATGATCAAAGTTTGAAAGGTAAACTAAATAATTGAAGCGGAACTCAACATGATCACCTAAGCTTTGATAAGAGGTTTCTGAAATGAGAAATAATCTGTGTAACTCGTTTACTAAATACTTGCTCTAGATTAATTCGATAGTGACCAAAATTCTTCTGTACTCAATACAATAGACAGTTTGTCACTCAACCTCAACATTCCTCTTACTAACAAGTCTACCACATTTATTCGGAGTCTAAACAAGAGGCGACCAGGCACAGTCTTCGTGTCATATTGACTGGACAGATATGGCGGGCGAGTGGAGGAGGTCGTGAGCACATATCTACGCCCACGCCTTGAATGATAGAAGAGGGCGTTCTTCTGAGTACACATCTGAGTGGGACCTGTATGATCAAGGATTTCCTGTGTTTTTCACTATTGAAGATATGACTGTCCAGTGAATCCTCCATCATGACCTCCGAATTACTCTAGTGGTCCTAGGATGACTTTTGTAAGAGTGGTGTGAGGAAATTCACACTTGGTCCTTTCCAATACCAGAAAACAAGACCAAAAAAGATGAGTGTTGCCTAAGGTAGGATGTTGTACGCTTCACTGGAAGTCTACGACATCTATATCATGGAGGTCAGTAATATAGTAAATTATAAATAAGTCTGGGTGTGCCTCTTGGACAATAAGTCTATCACGTGGAGTAAAATGTAACAGACCTGATCTATACTCAAAAAGAGCCAAAGAGACTCGTACTTTCTCAAACACTGGGTCGAGGCACTATCGATTCGAGAGAGTGAAATGCAAGCTTTTTGATATGTTGAAGATTTTCTAGGTCGACTTAACTTGCTCCACTATGGACGTAAATTGAGCACTATCGATATACACTGCACACCTCGCTTGACTAAATCTTATTACTCCATTGACCGTAGTACTACTATCCTTTCACGCTCACTCACTCCCTTTCCTTGTACTCTCGCTTTCCTGGCTCATCTGGATTCTCGCGTCCTCTTCGCACTGACCCTTGTCCCACCCTCACCATCCGCAAGATCACATATCTCGCTCGCTCTCGATCACGATCTATTCACCCCTCGCTCCCTCCCTCGCTCGCCTCTCCTCCATTTCCTCCCTTCTCCTCCTCTCCTACCATCTCCTCTCTCTCCACAATCCATCCACATCGCACATACTGCGCTTTAACCCCTTCTTCGTGCACGTTCAACCTACACTTCAGAGGTACAGGCCTATCATGTGATTGAGGAGAATCAATTTCTGAAGATTAGCCACTGTGTGGCAGTCTGGTTTGGGTGTCGTGAAATGCTGCCGGAGAACCACATCAGACACCTGCTGAGCTAGAGGACACCTGTGCGTCGATGTTGCAAATTGCACTCGTGGCCCTGTCGCGTAAGAGGACCTCTCTACCCTATATTATCACATCCTTGACCACATCTCGCAGTCCCTGCTCACTTCTCTGCACTTTCGAATCGTTTCTTTCCCTCCCTCTGCGCTGCGCCAGGTTCATATTACATCGCGCTCCTCCCTTCACGCTGAAACATACTGAATACCGAGCTAAATACACCTTTCTTGTTCCAGGTTGACATATCCTCTCTTCTCTCCTTTCCTCTCACCTTCATATACATATCACTGTATCGTAGTGCGTCAACTCTCCTTCCCAAAATTCTGAGAACAGCCGTGTTATAAATTGCACACGCACACTGGCTCATAGTAATTTCTTTAATTATATAGAGAGACACTAGTACTCAAACACAATGTAATTATTTCACCTTATTGCATATACGTAACCAGTCTTCACTGTTGAATAGTAAAGGACTGTCCATACTATTTGTAAGGAAGCAACACTCGATTGAAACAACTCCGCCACTTTATGTTGTTTACAACATTACTACACATGATTGGCTAGAAACAAATTGTATACCCCATAGATGGGAACAAGAACAAAAAGGTCAGAGTGAAGTCGAATTTATAGTACAACTATATAACACAGATACACTCAGCTACGCATAAGGAGTAGAACTTTTCCTGAAGCAGGGTCGCCAATTATAGCAGTGCATAAACAATAGGTGACCACTCATCTCATTCCTCGAGTGCTATCCCTAGCATTTTGAAGGATCTGTGTCTCTTATTCAGGTCCTACTTTTGCGATTTGGCTACGGCGCAGAGTGTGGCCTGCGCTAATACCTACTTCAGTCGAGGATCAGACGCTAGACGCAACTGGAGATTTTACACAATCCTGGGAACTTTAGCCTATCCTAGACTAGACCGTGTTCTCAGCTCGAAAGTGGTGTGGTCCACCGTTTATCAATGTCTCGGAGGATGGAAGACCTGCAGGGCCACCACTTTGAATGCGAGCGTGATTGGTAAAACAATACGTTGTCTCTACTGAAGTGTGTTTTTCACGCACCGCCCCGTCCTGTCTGCTAAAATCAAATGCCTACGCACATTTCGCGTTGGTGTTGTGCATAGGCTGCACGACGGTGATATGTTCGAGGTGTAAGAGCGAGAGTGGGGTACAGTGGCTTCAAGACGAGAGGTAAAGTACACAGGCAAGAAATTGCCAGCAATTACCCACAATGTTGCCATAGATGATTCGAAAATAAGAGCCGGGTGAGGCTCAGGCTGACACGATGAGACGGGAGATTGATGCGCCAACATACGGCTGCTCTCAGGCAGCGTCAGAGCCGCTACCGGAAAGCTTCCCATGAAGTATGGTCTATTAGAGGAGTGAAAAGAACACTGACTGGAGGCACCAAAAGACTATTTCTATCATCCTCAACCTCCGCGCTTTGTGACAAGGAGTGCACCTCGAGCCCAGCGCCTGTCAAAATGACGTGGCCAGGAACCAGGGCACGAATCAACAATATGAGGGTGGCCAGCACTGACAGCAACGCTGGCCACAGGGTTGGTACGCTGCTCACAACCCTTTTTTGTTCACTGGATCCAAAACTTACTCTGACATAGTTCAATGAAAACACCGAGTTGTACAAGAACACGAGTACCCTCAAGCGATGGGCTGGTCCAGTTATCTGTAGCGATGATTCAGGAAGGTTCTTGTCGTGAGTGCATCACCATCAGATTTCTACACACCGCCACCTACCGAGGTCGTAAGGCTCCCGTTGTTTCAGTGGTACGTAGCATGTGGGCGCAGTGCATTTCGTGTTGAAATGCTATAAATATTGAATTCCCACTCTTCACTTGCTTTTTCCGGCATCAACCATTTTGTTAGCTTTATAGCCTTATTCCTACCATGGATTAAATATATGAGATTATAATATTTTTTTTAAACTGCTAAATACCTTATGTTACATAGTATTTGCAGACCCCTTTGCTATTGAGGATCGCAATTGAAGCTTCAGGTGGCATCCTGTATTTCCATTGATCCAATGTTGTGACTTACCTATGACAAGTATCTACATTCGACACGTGTAGCTGTAGTCGCACCTGTATGTTTATGAGCATCACAGAAAAACTTTACCAATAGAGTAAGTGTCACCAGGCAACATAAAGATTCTGCACGAGAGAGAGGCGCCCTGTTTTGCTAACTTACACTACGAATGATAGCAAGGTCTCACACTGAGAAACGATACCGCACATTGTTTGCACAGACAGTAGCACTACACGAAGTCTGGAGACGCCTTGCGAGAACCGTTTCTGCGTGCCTCCCGTTGCAACATCTCTTTTCAGCATATGAGCTGGTGTTTGTCGCACATAGGGGGTTTCTCTATGTACTCATTTAGGGTGTGGAGAGTTGGCCATATTGTCAGATAGCAATAAAATCCTCTCTATAGGGCGCTATGTAGCCAGGGCACTCCGAGATAGCCCTGACGATATGTGTCCATCGCCGAGCAGAGGTAGCAGCCTGACTGACCATAGGGTACTACCGTTCCGGAAACAACTGGGATGTATTTTGAATCCAGAGAGAGAATGACGGAATTCCTTCAGGACGACCATTGGGGTATACGCAGAAGCATAACAAAATGATATGGCGTTCGACGCATTATAGTAGCAAGGTCACCCATTCTGTCGGCCTGCTGGAGATCGAATCTCTTGGCAAGGGCCTCTCGGCAGTGCAATCTCTTATGCACTAAAGACTAGCGGATGTATCGGGCCTCCATCACTTGTGCTAGTTGGAAGCAAGTTTTGGAGATTTGTCCACGAACGCAGCCTGCCCGCCTCCCTATGTCCAAACTGACGCTACAACACGTCGAGGCTGATTGTTAGCGGACTTCGAGGCCTGAATGGCGCCTCCTCTCGTTGGCATAGCGCCTACCATGGGATGGTCACCTCACGAACCCCTTCTCGATGGCGCCACTATCTCTCACGCTGAAGCACGCGCGCTAGAAGTTTCCTATGGTGCAGATAGGCGCAAGAAAACTTGCCTACAGAACACGCGTAGCTCTATTATGAGCCTACAGCCTCGCATTGTGTGCGAGAAGCACTCCTAGCTATCAATCTGAGAGTAGCCTTAATATATTGGCACTATACCTGACACCACTTGTTGTGAGTTCTTGATAGATTCCCGCCTACGCTGCCAATTTGCTACCGGCAAGCTCACTACCTCAGAATAAAGAAGTGACAGGAACGATCGAAACCAGAGTCCACGTGCGAAGTGTATTTTACCCACAAGCTAAACCACAGACACTATATACTCAGCCACGGAGAGTTACAGCAGTAAGTACTGAAGAAAGACTTGGTCGGAGGTGAAAGTCTCACCCAATCCACTGCACGAAGGTTCTTGCCCTAATCTTTTCCGTTTGAGGGGTGTGTCTAGTACTAATCTCACACCTATTAATTATCACCAAACCTTTATGTCTATTTCCACTTTGCACAACAGCATGTGAAATGTATTGTCAATCAGTGTTGCTTCCTAAGTGGACAGTTTGATTTCACAGAAGTGTGAATCGACTTGGAGTTACATTGTGTGTGTTTAAGTGTTCACCTTTATTTCTTTTTGCAGCAGTAGTGACGTTAGTTTCCCCATGACCTTTTGTATCATACAATTTTTTCTTCTCTCTCTCTCCTCCTTCTCCTCTCTCTCTAATCCCGATTTCCATCACTCTCTCATCTCGTATCCAACACGTTGTCTGACTCTTCGTCTTCGAAGTCCCCTCTTTTAGTCACTACGTGGTCTCTGCTACACTTCTTCTAACCATCTCTTGAGTCTTCCACTCCTGTCTCCTCTTTTCTACTGTACATCTCTTCCTTTCTCTCTAGGCCTCTCTCCCCCGCTTGCATTCTCTTCACCTCTCTCATGCTCTTTTTCAACATCTTCTTTTTATTTCGTAATCTCTCTCTTGCAGATCCTTCTTCTCAAGTATCATCAATTCAAATAGAAACTACTTCCTTTAAAACCTGTTTTGTTCCACTCCTTCGTTTCTCTCTTCTCATATGTGCTCAGCTTTCTCTTTTCGTCTCTCAAATCGTTCCTATATTACTAGCCTCTACTTCTCTCCCCTCTCTCTCCGAGAGCCTCAGCTCTCGTCAATCTGCTACATCTCTCCACAACTTCAATCAATTCAACTTCAATATCAAGGATAGCTCTTGTAGTGATTGGGCAATGCGGAAACAATGATGTTAAGACATTGCCTAAAGCAAAGTTAATGAACGCAGATAGAATATTATTAAATGAGATGGGCCAAAAGATGAAATATAAACAATAACTATATATAACAGATAAACAACAACATACAAAGAAGTTTCAAAAAACCAATAAGACGAAACAAGTTACAGAACTGTTAGTAATCGCTTTAGATATACTATTATTAATTCAGTGTTGCTTGAACAATTACTCTCTCTCTCTTCATCTTCCCATCTCTCCATCAATCTCTTCTTCCGCTCTCTCTCTCTCATGGGGTCCTCTCTCGCTCTATCTCTAATGATCCATCTCAGTCTTCTCTTTCATCTCTCTATCTCTCAGCCTCAACTGATTCCTCACCTCTCTTCTCTCTCATCTGTGCGCTTAGTGAAACATAAAGAGTACCTCCAAAATCCACTCTCTGGTCTGCTCTTATTCCGTACTATGCTGCAGGTTATCTCCATCCCTTACATCTGAATATCTCATCATTCTGTTCCTGAAAAACTCTTCAACTGCTCCTTCTCTTATTATTAACTGAATATGATCTTCTCCATCCTGATTCTTAGCTCTATCTCTGTGATCAGTCTCAGTCATATAAGCTCCCCCATAGGTTCAATTATCGCTCCACAATCTACGATCTGTGCTTCTTGTTTCAAGAGATGCTAATCTCTTCAAGTTATCTACCTCCAAATTTTCTTTCGTTTTCCTTTGCTCTCAAACTCTAACTTGAACTCATACTCGACAGCTTGAGTCTTCTTCTCCAGTCACATCATACATGAGTGTTCACCTCTTCATCTTCTATTATTCACTCTCTCATTCCTCTCTGCTCCTTCCCTCTGTCTCTTCCTGATTCGCTCCTAGTCGACTGAGTATAGCGTTATCAGCTTCTGTGGCTTGTCTTCATTATTTTTTACCAATCCATTAGGTTCCTATTTTCATTTCCCTTGAGGGCCAATCAGAGCAGGCCATTGTAGTCACTTGTTCCGTTCTTACCTCTCCAGTCCGTAAGCTTCTTCCCTGCTGAGGCCACTAGCAACCTGACTTTTATTGGAAACACACCTTGTCTGGAATTCAGTCAAAAACACAGTTACTACTCTCCTTCTGTCATTATATCCATTGGCAGATTCACCGTGTGTCCCTTGGTTTATTGGTTTATTATACCATTTTCTATTCACTCTTCTGTCTCCTCTCTTTTAAAGGACTAGCAATCCGCTACTGCCTTTTGGAATGAGACTCCCTAACATTTTAATCTACTCTCATTTTCTTTCCTATTACGATAATTGTAAGGAACATCCCCAACAGACGCAGCTCTCCGTTGTTTTCATATCTTTCAAGCCTAACATGACGAGGTATCGTTTTTCTTATCTTAAATTCTGCCTGGATCACCAGCTTTGCTATTCTAAAAGCTTCGTGTTTTAATCTGTTCCTGGATCAAAAGCTGGTAGCTGTGTTTGTTCTGTCTCTGCCATCAGCTTGTTAAGCTGTGTTATCCTGTCATGCATCCAGCTTTAGCTGTTTTGTCTTTATCCTGTCTGCATGCACAGCTATTGTCATAGCCCTTTGTGGTGTCTACAACTCTGTCCCTGACTATCCAAGCTTTCTGTTCTTCAGCTCTCTACGGATGGCTTCATATTTCTCTGTCCTAGGATATATCAAGCCCATCTCGTTAAAGCTGTGTCACTCTTATCCTTGTTCCCTGGGATCCAGCAGCTTTCGTTCTCAGCCTGCTGTTTATCATTCGTCGTCTTGCGTTTCTGCACAAATATGCATATCTAGTTCCAGCCACTTATTTCCTATGAAGTCTGGGTATTTCTTCTATATATCACTCTCATCCTGTCCTCTGGAATCAGCCCTCAGTTTTACAATCAGCTGCTGTGTTCTATCTGTCCAAATCTAACGTTCTCCTGCCATCTTCAGTCCATTGTAGCCTTGTTTCTCCGTTTCTTTCTCTCTATCCAGTTCGTTCTTGCTCGTTCATGTCCGAGTGTCGTAACAGCGGTGTTCCCTCTTCTTTCTCTTTCTCTATCTCTCTATTCGTCGTATATCACATTCTCAATCATGAAATGTTTATGCAGTAACAGAAAACCACTGTGATCTGTAGTATAGTGTGTCTGGACCCACCCTGACGCAGTGTGATGGCGTCTACACAGTCCCAATCAGGATTGAGAAGCAGTGAGGATCCTAATGGATAAAGGAGCATTATGGTAAAAGTCTCAACTTGGCCCTTTAAAAAAAAAATCCTAACTCATATCAGACGTTCTAAATTATTTTCTTAGTGGAAAGATTGAAGAACGAAGTGGATGGTTTGGCAACAGATTGTCTGCTGAATGTGTACTATTCTTTAACCTCACCTCATAGGGCAGAGGTTCCCAAACATTTAGAAATCTGAAAATTCTCGCCACCCTAACCATGTGAAAAAAACAAAAACCTGTAATTAAGAGCCAATGTTAACTTTTTATTTTTATTTGGCGCTATGGCAGTCATTTGAAAAACATTCTGACAGTATGTCTCATTGTCTTCTCAACTCACCATCACATACTTTTAATGTGTGGCTATCACATACTTTTAATGTGTGGCTTAATGTGTGGCAAATTAGTCTGACAATTTCTGATTGTCTCTTGTCTCTGATTGCCTCCTGTCTCTGATTGTCTCTTGTCTCTGATTGGCTCTTGTCTCACTCAATGAGATGGGTGTGGCTTGATGCATGTGGTGTTGGAGCTTCTCCAAGTCAGGGGGCGTGGTCGACAGTGCTCACCTCATCTCTGCTGTCACATCCAACCTGGATGGATATTTGGTTTTAATGCAGACGAGAGCACTGAATCCAGCTTCACACAAATATGAGCTGACGAAGGGCACCATGAATTTGAATGCTCGGAGGAAGACAGCAGGGACCAACTTTGAGACCAACTCTCCTCCGTAGTGACCCGTGAAAGTCTACAGCATTCGATCACATGACATCTCGATCAGCTGCAGTGGTGTAAAGTACTTAAGTAAAAATACTTTAAAGTACTACTTAAGTAGCTTTTTTGGGGTATCTGTACTTTACTTTACTATTTATATTGTTGACTACTTTTACCCCACTACATTCCTAAAGAAAATATTGTACTTTTTACTCATCCCTGGTCATCTACTGCCTCTGATCTGGAAGACTCACTAAACAGAACATCCCTGGTCATCTACTGCCTCTGATCTGGAAGACTCACTAAACAGAACATCCCTGGTCATCCCTACTGCCTCTGATCTGGTGGACTCACTAAACACACATTTGTTTGTAAATGATGTCTGAGTGTTGGAGTGTGTCCCTGGCTTTCCGTAAATAAATAAAAAACAAGAAAATGGTGCCATCTGGTTTGCTTAATTTACGGAATTTGAAATTGTTTAATCTTTTACTTTTGATACTATATATTTTAAACCAAATATTTTTAGACTTTTACTCAAGTAGAATTTTACTGGGTGACTTTCACTTTTACTTGAGTCATTTTCTATTAAGGTATCTTTACTTTTACTCAAGTATGACAGTTGGGTACTTTTTCCACCACTGATCAACTGTTCGATTCCACTTGCCGGCATGTCAACTGAGCCAGGATCACAGTCAAACAGATTTCGCACCCAGTCATACTTTTTCATTTCTAAGTCTGGGAAGTAAGTCCCAAAGTGCTCTTCCAAGCTTTGAAGGTGAGCAGTTATCACTCATGTTGGGCACTCACTGATGTTGTTGTCTGTTAGAAACTTKCACAGCCAAGAGAAGCTGGTATGGTTCACTTTTGAAAGACTCTCTCTCCAATAAAAAATCTTTCCTCTGAATCCACTGATATGGTCACTTATCTGTAGAATGTTTTTTGTATTTCCACTGCATGCTTGCATTCAGTTCGTTTAGTTTCCCAAATGTGTCTGTTACATAGGCAAGGAGACACATTTTCTTTTCTTAACCCAGAAAGTCAACAGTCTTTTTTATTTATTTTTACATCCATTGTGAACGACAACAGATCCTCTCTGAATTTGAAACATCTTTCCAACACCCTCGATAACCATCAAGCCTCGGTGTGAAATAACATACTGTCACGCTCTGATCCCATATCTCCACTCAGTTATGAGGAACAAGGGTGCACGCAGTGAATGTGGTTTGATGTGGTTTACCATCGAAGTTACCTACTGCAGTATATCTCAGTATATTTCAGAGTTCTGTGCTCAGCTCTTTTGCCGCCAGTTGCTCTCGGTGTTTCCATTCTAGCTCAGTGGGTGTATCAAACAATTCATCCATATGGCAGAGACAGACACATTCATTACTAGAGTGTAGAGGCCTGCCCGCCGTCCTGTGATAGATGGAGCCCCATCTGTGGAAAAGTCCACCATTCGATCCCATATGGAATGTTTTTGGCCAATACACTGAACATCCCCTGTGCCGTGTCATGCTCGGGAATCGTGAGACGGAACAATATGTCCTCTTGAATAACATCCCCCCGACATGTAGCGAACAAAAGTCAATGCATGGGCATCTCAGCCCTCACAGATAACATCCATTTGGAGAGCATGTTATGGCAGGGGAGTTTTTGAGTCGTTCAATCAGAGGTTCCTATCGACTGCTAGCTACAGCATCAATTCTTCGTTTCACAGTGTTATCTGCCAAAGGTATTGATGTGAGTTTCCGTGCCTCTGCCTCGCCATACATTGTTTTCACCATATCAATGGCAGTGGTGTAAAGTACTTAATAAAAAATTATTTAAAGTTGTATTTTAGGGTTTTCTGTATTTTTCTTTACTATTTATATTTTTGACAACTTTTACTTTTACTTCACTACATTCCTAAAGAAAATAATGTACTTTTTACTCCTTATATTTCCCCTGACACAGGAAGTACTCGTTACATTTTGACAGGAAAATGGTTCAATTCACGTATCTATCAAGAGAACATCCCTGGTTATCTACTGCCTCTGTACTGGAGGACTCACTAGACACAAATGCTTAGTTTGTAAATTACGTCTCAGTGTTAGAGTGTGTCCCTGGCTATCCTTAAATCCTTAAAGAAAGAAAATGATGCCGTCTGGTTTGGTTAATTTAAGGAATTTGAAATTATTTATGCTTTGACTTTTACTTTTGATACTTAAGTATATTTTAGCGATTTACATTTACTTTCGATACTCAATTACATTTAAAACCAAATAGTTTTAGACTTTTACTCAAGTAGTATTTTACTGGGTGACGTTCACTTTTACTTGAGTCATTTTCTTTTAAGGTATCTTTACTTTTGCTCAAGTATAATATTTGGGTACTTTTTCCGGTCATATCAAAGTCTCTGCAATAGTATGTGGTTTCGTTGCCTGTGCTATACGAACCTCAAATGATGCCTGCTGGGCTCTCTCAGACAAAGTCATGGCCTTTTTGAATTGTACCTGTTACTTATTTAGTTGATCCAGCTTTTCTTTTGAAAAAAGCCTTGTGTTTCTTGGCATGTTCCTTGTGCATGGTGTCAAGCTGCCGTTTAAGCTCGTTGGGCTTCATGCTCTCAGGTGAGAGGACATTTCCACACTTCATGCTCTCAGGTGAGAGGACATTTCCACACAAGGCCTTTTGGATTTTCCTCATTGTTATGCTAATGAAGCCATATTCGAGGTCGGTTTTGTTGTATTTTTTTTATCACGTTTTCTGTTTTTGTGCTGGTCAGTTACCTTAGCTTCACTTGATGTGCTACTAGCCACCAAATTAGCCGATGATGGTGGTCTAAGAAAACATTCAATTTTGCAGCAGAGTAGCCGGTCTAGCCATTCATCGTAGGAATGATTCAAGTGTACCGGTCAAGTGCGGCCTTTTCCCATGATCTAAGGGCTCTCTGTCGTTGGTAAAATGTTATATTTTAGCTTTCAGTTGTTTAAAGTTAACTACATTACAAGCTTTTTGAGATAAAATGATGATATTAAATTATTGATTAAATATCACACCAGGCTTTTGGAAATTTTCCCGCGACCCCATTTTCATATCAGGCGACCCCCCCCTATGGGATCGTGACCCCTAGTTTGGGAACCGCTGTCATAGGGTTTCTGACGGGATTATGAACATAACTGTGTCCTGGTTTGATCACCACATCCTAGACACTCTGATGGCAGAAATATAATCTTGAAAAGGTTGTTAAGTCCAGCAAGTACGTAATGACAATCAGAAATGTCCTTTTCACTCCAGAGTGGCGCAGTGGTCTAAGGCACTGCGTCTCAGTGCTAGAGGTGTCACTACAGACACCCTGGTTCAAATCCAGGCTGTATCACAACAGGCCGTGATTGGGAGTCCCATAGGGCGGCGCACAATTGGCCCAGCGTCGTCCGGGTTTGGCTGGTGTAGACCGTCATTGAAAATAAGAATTTGCTCTTAAATGACTTGCCTAGTTAAATAAAGGTTAAACAAAATATATATATATCTAATAACATTCAACTCCAAGGGATGAGAGCAATCAAGCGTGTTTCATTTTTGAGCAATAATTTTGATACCAAGTCCGAGATATAAGTATCAGTTTCTTTTCAGGGAAGGAAAGGAAGACGTGAAACTGAAAGGCAGGTCCAGGACAGACCAAAGTGTGAACACACAACTTCCTTGGAACTTCTGACTCACCAAATAAACAGTTTGCCCATGGTAGTGATCAGCACATTTTCAAAACACACACGCACACGGGTATGTGCACACTTACACACCGACAGAGGCACGGGTGCAGGGTCGGGGCTGTGGCCGGGGACGGCGCACATGAGAGGCAGGCTTTGAAAATAAGCCCTCATTTGGGCAGAGTGGATTCAGATGCCTTGGCCACAGCTCAAAGGGAACCAGCTCTCCGGTTCAGCTTATTATTTCAATGGATACAAGGCGCTGATATTCTCAAGTGTGGGTCGTTTCAATCAACCGTTCTGGAGCTTCGCACCCGGTGGCTCGGGTCAAGGCCACGGTCATAGAGCTGAAGCTGCAGATGGGGTCTGATGTCCTGTCAGGGTTTGGACCGGGCCCGATCCCCAGCCGGAGACAGAGACTGCATGTGGTGGTGGCTGGGAGCTGGGAACTGGGAGCCGGATCTGGCAAAGAACACAAAAAATGCTGTAAATTGGATTCGTCTGTGGCGAGGGAATCCCAGGCCTAACCAAATAAAAAAGCTAGCGTTTTACAGGAGTGAGTGAGAGTTGTGTGTGAGGGTTGTGGGTGAGGGTTGTATGTGAGGGTTGTGTGTGAGGGTTAGGGGCGCATGTTTAATTCCCTCTGTCGAGAGAGAGAGAGAGAGAGAGAGAGAGAGAGCAGAGAGAGAGAGAGAGAGAAGAGAAGAGAGAGGGATATAGAGAGAGAGAGACAGAGAGAAGAGAAACAGAGACCAGAGAAGAGAGAGAGACGAGAGAAGAGAGAGAAGAAGAGAGAAGAGAGAGAGAACAGAGAGAGAGAGAGACAGAGAGAAGAGAGAGAGAGATAGAGAGACAGAGAGAAGAGAGATACAGAGAGAAGAGAGAGACAGAGAGAAGACAGAGAGAGACAGAGAGAGAGAGAGAGACAGAGAAGAGAGATAGAGAGAGAGAGACAGAGAGAAGATATATATATATATATATATATAGAGAGAGAGAGAGACAGAGAGAAGAGAGAGAGCAGAGAGAGAGAGAGAGAAGAAGAGATAGAGAGGAGAGACAGAGAGAAGAGAGAGAGAGAGAGAGAGACAGAGAGAAGAGAGAGAGAGAAGAGAAGAGAGAGAGAGAGAAGAGAGAGAGACAGAAGATTTGGCAATGTTAACACGTTTCCCATGCCAATAAAGCCCCTTGAATTAGATTGAATTGAGAGACAGAAGAGGGAGGAGACAGAGAGAAGAGAGAAAGAAGAGAGACAGGAGAAGAGAGAAAGAAGAGAGACAGAGAGAAGAGAGAAAGAAGAGAGAGAGAGAGAGAGAGAGAGACAGAGAGAGAGAGAGAGAGAGAGAGAGAGAGAGAGAGAGAGAGAGAGAGAGGGAGAGAGAGAAAGGTGGATACTGGGAAGTTCTATTGGTGTTAGTATTCAGTTGGTGTTCTAGAATGTAGTAAATATTCTAGTATTTTACCACAGGGTCCGTTCTTAACATGTACTGGCTTTCCAGACCACAAACAAACAGTTAAAGTCTTGTGTCACAAAAAGTTACGGAAGTAATCTATTTAGATTTTTTAACTTTGCTTTTTCTCCGACAGTTTTCTGTTTACTTACATAAACACATTTTGTTTGTTTTGTTGATTGCCGTTTATTACCATACTGGATTGCTTTTCAAGTTAAACCATGTGGTTGTAGGCTTTATAAACACAGGCCTTGAAATAAATCACAGTGCGACAAACACAAAGCGACTAAACACAACGCAAAGCAACATAACAATGCAGTCAAATAACCCGTCTCAACACGACAAAACACAACAAACGCACACATACTTCAATCAAATCGTATTACTACGGTGGCCTAGGAAGAAGTAGCTTTACTAATTATTCACAATCCATCAAACACAAAACAAACAAACAACACAAACCAACGCAACACAACACAACACAACACAACACAACGCAACGCAACACAACACAACACACACAACACAACACAACACAAACAACAACACAACCACAACCAACCAGACACAACACAAACCAACACAACACAACGCAACACAACACAACACAACACAACACACACAACGCAAACAACACAAACAACACAACAAACACAAACAATGCAAACAACACAAACCAACACAACACAACACAACACAACCACGAACGCAACGCAACGCAACACAACACCAAACCAACACAACACAAACCAACACAAACAACACAACACAACACAACGCAACGCAACACAACGCAAGACCAACCACAACACAACACACACAACACAAACCAACGCAACGCAACACAACACAACACAAAACAACACAAAACAACACAAACCAACACAACGCAACACACACACAAACGCAGCACAACACAAACCAACACAAACACAACAACGCAAACCAACACAACCACAACACAACGCAACGCAACACAAACCAACACAACACAACACAAACAAACCAACGCAACGCAACGCAACGCAACACAAACAACGCACGCAACAACAACAACACAACACAACGCAACATAACACAACGCACGCAACCAACCAACACAACACAACAACCACACAACACAACACAAACACAAACCAACAAACACCAACACACACACACACCCTCAGTATCACAAACATAACAGTACACATAAACACAATCCCACCCTTACCCTTGACCTGCGATAGCCTCTCTGACTGGTTCGCCTTGACGGTTAACTGGACTTGTTTGTTGTTCATTCTACCCTGGGCATCTGTTCCATTGTTTACATTAGCAGTTATCACATGCGTGCTAATTTCTACCCTATTCCCTATGTAGTGCCACTACTTTTGACCAGAGCCCTATGGCTCCTAGTCTAAAGTAGTGCACTACATAGGTAATAGGGTGCCATTTTGGACGGCGGACATGGACTAGAAAATGTTAGTCATGGCCCAGGAGTTGTGTAATCCAGACGTACCAAGCATCCTGTTCAACCACCATGGTCTGGTTCCCCCATGGTCTGAAACCGGAGAGGGTCGTGTGTGGGTGTTGTGTGTGTGTGTGTGTGTGTGTGTGTGTGTGGTTGTGTGTGTGTGTGGTGTGTGTGTGTGTGTGTGTGTGTGTGTGTGTGTGTGTGTGTGTGTGTGTGTGGTGTGTGTGTGTGTGTGTGTGTGTGTGTGTGTGTGTGTGTGTGTGTGTGTGTGTGTGTCCTCTGGCTTGGCTCTGATAGCGCTGATTGGTATGTGGGTGTGTAATGATGGTCATTACTTGGATCACAGAGCAGGACGCTACACCAGACACGGTGCAGCTCTGTAGGACTAGAGAGTACAGGGCAAAGATTTCCTTAGACACTGATCTGCTATACATTCGTTTTGCATTGTAACCCCCCCCCCCCCTCCCCCCTCCCTAACATTACGGTTTGGGTTCTAGTGAGAGGGAAATTATTCTAGATCTTTGACTTCATACGACTACTACTGGCATCGGATTGTTGTTCTGTAATACGGACCCTTTGGACCCAGAGCCCTTGTGCTGTGTGTGGCTCGCTGTAACATCCCCTAGTCCTCTCTAGGGAACTAATGGGGTGTCAACGCTCTGACTCGAAGCAGAATGTCTGGTCTGAGGGAGTCGGTGTGCGTGTGTGAGAGACAACCTCTACTACACTGATAACAGGGTCCGCTGAATGTGAACTCTACTGTAGGTTCTTACATTTCAAATTGGTTTAAATGATGTTGTCTGGTGTTGATGTTTATTTCATTAGCTGATAGTGGCGCAACATTTGTGTGTGTGTGTGTGTGTGTGTGTGAGTGTGTTTGTGTGTGTGTGAGTGTGTTGTGTGTGTGTGTGTGTGTTTGTGTGTGTGTGTTTGCGTGAGTGTGTGTGTGGTGGTGTGTGTGTTTGTGTGTGTTTGTGTGTGTTTGTGTGTGTGTTTGTGTGTGTGTTTGCGTGAGTGTGTGTTGTGTGTTTGGTGTGTGTTTTGTGTGTGTGTTTGTGTGTGTGTTTGCGTGAGTGTGTGGTGGGTGTTGTGTGTGTTTGCGTGAGTGTGGTGTGTGTGTTTGTGTTTGTGTTTGTGTTTGCGTGTGTGAGTGTGTGTGTGTTTGTGTGTGTGTTTGCGTGAGTGCGCGCGCGCGTGTGTTAGTGTACTTGTTTATGTAGCTGTGCATGTTAACTGGACTCTGAAAGACTTTGTTGTATCAGAGTCACAGTGTGATATCTGATGTACTTGTCTGATCCACCTTGTGATGTCTGATCCTTCAGTGTTATATCTGATCAATAAAATACCAAATTCCACCTTAATAAATGATGTAATATTTTGTAGTTTCCTTTTAGATTCTAGAAATTTGAACTGAAGCGCGAGGATGTCACGTCATGGCTCTAGACAAAACAGCTTACAAAGTCGTTGCCCGTTTTTTGATTGGAACCACAGTTTGGGCCGCATTGTTCTCCCCGCCCCCTACTTCTCTAGACAGCAGTGTCTCCAGTGGGACACACTGGGTCATAACTGATACTGTATCTGAAGCCTTGGAGTTTTTCCAGGTCAGGGCATGTGATGAGGATTAACTCCTGACCCATGTCATTTTCAGTCCCGCTTGGGAGCAGTCTGGGTATTGGTTATTTTGGGAGTCTCAAGACAATTCCAAAAGATTTTAAGAAAAAAAAGCATAACAAGTTCAAGAGATGCTACAAAAAGGTGCTGTCTTGAACCTAAAAGGATTCCCTTTAAGAGAACCCTTTGAAGAACCCTTTTGGTTCAAGGTAGAACCATTTTGAGTTCTACATGGAACCGAAATGAGTTCTACCTGGAACCCAAAAGGGTTCTCCTAATGGGACAGAACCCTTTTGGAACCCTTTGTTCTAAGACTCCAGACTCCAGTCCATGGACACCCCTTGGTTTAAACTTCTGTGACCCTTCCAGCTGCCTATGAAGTAGACACAGAGCACAGATCCCCTCGGAAATATCTGTGGTCGACTGTGAGGGGAGGAGCAGAAGAGAGAGGTACTGTAGGAGAGAGGGAGGATAGGAAAGAAACTTTCTTTTAATAAACAAGATAATGACAGCCATACGCCCCTTCTCACACCACTGACTGCTAAAGTCTCTCTCTCTCTGTCTTTCTCTCACTCTCTCTCTCTCTCTTTCTCTCACTCTCTCTCTCTCTTTCTCTCTCCTCTGGTGACATTCAATGATGTCTTAAAATTGTTTGGAGAAAGAGTGAAGGGAGAGAGGGGAGAAGAGGAAAGGGGGGGTTGATCTTCAAACCAACCAACAATTAAGTGGCGTCTGGATGTTTATAACCAGAGTTAGTTTAAGCAGCGACCAGATCAGACCCCTATCTATGTTGTGTACTTTAGCCCTGAGCCCTGGCCTTCACAGACACACTTACCCTTTAATACCGGAATTATGGAGGAAGAATATGACAACTCCATATATCATTCTTTGCCTTGAGGGGTGTCTGAAATGGAAAAAGATTATGGGAGGCGTTCTGTTGCATACAGAGCCTTCAGAAAGTATTCATACCCCCTTGACTTATTCCACATTTTGTTGTGTTACAGCCTGAATTCAACATTTGATCTCACCCGTCTACACACAAAATCCCATAAAGGCAAAGTGAAAACGTTTTTAGATCATATTTGCAAATGTATTGAAAATCAAACACAGACGTCTGTGTCATAGTATCTGATCTACATAAGTATTCACACTCCTGAGTCAATACTTTGTGGAAGCACCTTTGGCAGCGATCACAGCTGTGAGTATTTCTGGGAAAGTCTCTAGGAGCTGTGCACACCTGGATTGTACAATATTTGCCCATTTATTCTTTTCAAAATTCTTCAAGCTCTTTCAAAGTGGTTGTTGATCATTGTTAGACAACCATTTTCAAGTCTTGTCATAGATTTTCAAGTAGATTTAAGTCAGAACTATTACTCAGCCACTCAGGAACACTCACTGTCTTCTTGGTCAGCAACTCCAGTGTGAATGTGGCCTTGTGTTGTAGGTTATTGTCCTGCTGAAAGGTGAATTCATCTCCCAGTGTCTGGTGGAAAGCAGACTGACCAAGTTTTCCTTTATTAACGCCATTCTGTTTATTTTTTGTCCTGAAAAACTCCCCAGTCCTTAACGATTATAAGCATACCCATAACATGATTCAGCCACCACTATGCTTGAAAAGATGGAGAGTAGTACTCAGTAATGTGTTGAATTTGGATTTGCCTCAAACATAACACTTTTTATTCAGGACAAAACATTTTTTTCAGTATTACTTTAGTGCTTTATTGCAAACAGGGTGCATGTTTTGGAATATTTGAATTCTGTACAGGCTTCCTTCTTTTCACTCTGTCAGTTAGGTTTGTATTGTGGAGGAACTACAATGTGGTTGATCCACCCTCAGTTTTCTCCTATCACAGACATGAAACTCTGTAACTGTTTTAATAAAGTCCCCATGGCCATATGGTGAAATCCCTGAGCGGTTTCCTTCCTCTCCGGCAACTGAGTTAGCAAGGATGCTTGTGTCTTTGTAGTGACTGGGTGAATTGATACACCATCCAAAGTGTAATAAATAATTTCACCATGCCCAAAGGGATATTCAATGTCTGCTTTTTTAAATTCATTTTTTACCCATCTATCAATAGGTGCCCTTTTTTGTGAGGCATTGGACACCTCCCTGGTCTTTGTGGTTGAAAAGCACTCCTCGACTGAGGGACCTTACAGATAATTGTATGTGTGGGGTACAGAGATGGTGTATTCATCCAAGGAATTTTTTATCAAATTTTGACTCCTGAACTTATCTAGGCCAGTCATAACAAACGGGGTGAATACTTACTGTATGTAACCAATATATTTTATTTTAATTAGTAAAAATGTATCAAATTTTCTTTTTTTTGTAGATTAGTGACAAAGAAATAACAATTATATCCATTTCAATCCCACATTGTAATGTAACAAAATGTGAAGAAATCCAAGAGGGGGGGATACTTATGATGGGCACTGTATGTGTTTGCATATGGAATTCAGGGCGGCAAAGGCCATGTGCCAAAACATTTGCAAATCTTCCACAGTACCATCTCTCTCAATCTACTTCCATGAAATGTGACACAAACCCGAGTAGGTTCCAAGAAACACATGGAGGTGAAGGTTGGGGAGGAGGTTGAGGAGGGGGAGGAGGGAAGGAGGGGAAGGAGGGAGAGGAGGGTGAGGAGGGTGAAGGAGGGTTGGAAGGAGAGGTTGAAGGAGGGGGAGGAGGGAGAGGAAAGGAGTGAGGAGGGTGGAGTGAGGAGGGGGAGGGGGAGGGTGAGAGGAGGGTGAGGAGGAAAGGAAGGGGAAGGAGGGTGAGGAGGGTGAAGGAGGGTGAGGAGGGGAAGGAGGGTGAGGAGGGTGGAGGGAAGGGAAAGGAAGGGGAAGGAGGGTGTGAGGAGGGTGAGGAGGGTGAGGAGGGAAGGAGGGTGAGGAGGGGGAAGGAAGGGGGAAGGGAGGGGAGGGGGGAAGGAGGGGGGAGGGGGAGGTTGAAAGCTTGGTGTGGAGGAGCGAGGGGTGAGGAGGGGGAAGGAGGGGAGGGGGGAAGGAGGGGGAGGGGGGAAGGTTGAAAGCTTGGTGAGGAGAGGGAGGGTGAGGAGGGGTGAGGAGGGTGAGGAGGGGGGGATGGGGAGGGGGAAGGAGGGGGTAGGGGGAGGTGAAGCTTTGGCGGAGGAAGGGGGGAAGGGGGAGTGAGGCGTAGGGAAGGAGGGGGAGGGGGAAAGGTGAAGCTTTGGTGGAGGAGGGGGGGAGGGGAGGAGGGGGGGGAAAGGAGGGGGAAGGGGGGAGGTGAAGCTTGGGTGAGGGGGGGGGTGGAAGGAGGGGGAGGGGGGGAGGGGTGAAGGGGGGAAGGAAGGGGAGGTGAAGCTTGGGGAAGGAGGGGGGAAGGTGGGAAGAGGGGAGGAAGGGAGGGGAGGGGGGAAGGAGGGGGAGGTGGCTTGGTGAGGATGGGGTGAGAGGGGGAGGAGGGTGAGGAGGGGGGGAGGGGGAGTGAAGCTTGGGGAGGAAAATGGTGAGGAGGGTGAGCGGAGGGCGGAGGGGAAGGTGAAATTTGGGGGGGGGTGAGTGAGGGGGAGAAGGGAGGGAGGCGGGAGGTGAAGCTTTGGGTAGGACAGGGGGGAGGGGGAGGAAGGGTGGGAGGAGGAGGTGAAGCTGGTCGGGCGAGGGAGGGAAGTGAGCTGGGGCAGACTGATACTTCCTCAGCTAGGAGCTGTTTCCTTAACTGGACAAAAGCCTGCCAGACATTCTCACAGCAGCCATTCTTCTGCCCTGCTTGGTTGTATATACTGATAATGTGTTTCTTGATTGTGGTTGTTGTGTGTGTTTTGTTTGTGTGTTCAAGTGGTTGTGCTTGTTTGTGTGTGTGTGGTTTGTGTGTTGTGTTTTGGTGTGTGCGTGTGTTGCGGCGCGCGC
>NW_019943582.1:29526-30903 GCF_002910315.2 Salvelinus sp. IW2-2015
CTCTGTGGTCTGATGTGTCTCCTCTCTCTCTCTCACAGAAACACAGAAACAATCTGTCATGAAAACCAGCCTGTTGAGCAATATGGTTTCTGTGGGAATTGGCACATGATGTGCGCGTGGATGTGTGTGTGTGTGTGTGTGTGCGCGTGTGTGTGCGCGTGTGTGTGTGTGTGTGCGCGCGCGCGCGTGTGTGTGTGTGTGTGCGCGTGTGTGTGTGTGTGTGTGTGTGCGTGCGTGCACAGGGGATGTAGATGCCGTGTGAAATACACCAGCCATATCACATTGACCCTAATAGACTATTAGATTTCTGTTTTCAAACCCGGTGATGAGGTATGAACGTCTTCTATAAAGATATGAGACATGAGCAGTCGAAGCTCCTGAAATATCTACAACTGATCAGCTGTTTGTTTAAGATTAGATAATGTATTTGTCCATTCAAGAAAATTAAATGTTACTGTATTCATACGTTGCACCTCCGGCACTCGGTCGCCATTGTTATGAACGTTGTCAAGCCGCTCTCTATTGGCGGCGGTGCCGTAAATTCGTGATATGCCGGGTCATTCTGCACGGAGGCAAACGACCGCTTTAGTCTAAATGACAATATAACACCTGGAAATATGATGACATTGCTAAAGTAGTCAAATGTTTAGTAGGAAACAGCTTTGCCAGCATGATCATATCGTCAAATTTACTTAAGACATGGCAATGTTGTCATTAGCTAGCAAAGTTCATGAAAAATAGCTAGCAATGCTTACAGTAGCTAGCTAAAAAAAACGTTTTCCTACCATCAATCAAACAGTTTCCTACCGTCAAACATTATACGGCATCTAAAGCCAATATGGCGACATCAAAATGATGACAAAAGATTTTCCTACTAATTATTTGTCTCCTTTTGAATGTAATTGTGTTTCCAAGCCACTGTAATGCACTTTTGATGGAATCTTCATCAGCGCTCATTAAAGATGCAGTGAGTAGAAAGCTCAGTCGGACAGCAGCCCAAAACGAACATTAAAAAAAACATGCAAACTCATGAATAACCGTTATGAAGTCAACTCTGACTTTTCTACTTTATCAATCATTCTTTGAGAGCATTACAATTCGTTAGAAGGCAAACTAAGAATGCAATAGCCTTTACAGTACATTTATTTTTAAAATAAAAGACAGTTTTTAAAGTTGTCTGGTGTGAAGAAAAAAACAGTATCTCTCTCTCTCTTTCTCTCCCCCTCTCTCCCCCTCTCTTTTTCTAGTACAGCGGGAAAGAAGTGAGAGTGAAGAGGACGAGGAGGAGAGAGAGAGAGAAGAGAGGAGAGCGAAGAGAGAGAGAGAGAGAGAAGAGAGAGAGAGAGAGAGAGAGGAGAAATGGTGTTAATAAACAAG
>NW_019943582.1:30928-41059 GCF_002910315.2 Salvelinus sp. IW2-2015
GACGAGAGGAGAAAGATGATACGATGATTTCCAGACAAGGAGACTTACGTTCGAAAGAAAAGAATTGAGAGGTCAACAAGACAACAAGTAAACAACAAATATCCAGGTCAAAAATAACCATACTATTGAAGAGAGAAAGAACGAGAGAGAAAGCTCAATTTACAACCATATATCAAGCATAAGCCTAAACTTCAGCAAATGACGTTGTTGCTCCAAAAAGAATACGCATGGAATACTACCAGACATTCAACCAGCCATAAGCTCTACTAACAGCCAGATATTGCATAGACGATGCGGCCCAGATGTCAGCAGAATAGGAATACATAAAGCAACCTGGTAAAACCAAGAGAATGTGAACTACTCTTAAGTAACTTTCTGTTATACCATAGTTTTAGCACTACACAACCATTGTACCGAGTACCTTAGCTATCAAGTCTGGCCAAGTTAGAGCTAAAAAGAGACAATCTGTATAGAATCGTTGCAGCTGGCCAAGCAAACAGAGACAGAACATCATACTGCGAAGGTCACAACTTCGATACACTCCCCTAAATTGTTAAAAAGGAGACACAAGGAGCATAAAGAAACCAATATTCTCATAACAGAGAGGTCTTTGCAAGAATTGGAAACTGTACAGACACTGGGGTTTTGGCTGATCTTGCAGAATGTTTTGCTTATTAGAAGCTCCATTTAGTACAGTCGGGTAAAAAATATGGGGCCGAGTCTCTATAAAATCTAGAGCTAATTCCAACCTAAGATTGTCCATACATACAAGCCCTAATTTCCCTAGGAAGTACCATTCACACTTCTCAATGAATAAATGGCATGATTACTTGCAAGTTTTGGGTTCAATGATGACGGTTGTTTGTAGTGTGTCGTTTAAAAAACGTGTCCATATGTCACCATGTTTTGCTTCGCTAATTCTCTCTCTTTGTTCAATAGATCTTTTCGTAAAATTTTTTCCATATGGTAATTGACCAGGTGAAGTGTTCGTGTGCTATATATGGACTCCTCCAAATATAATAGTTAAGACGAGAGACACGGTTATCAATGATCTGTATCTGTGCTTTTTTGTGATATACGTGACAGTTGTCTGTACGTTATAGAATTGAAGCGCGCGTAATCACCAACTTATTAGAACAATAGATCTCTTGTGTCCTTTTGGCTGTTGAGTAGTGTGTCATGATCGTCTCCTATCCTATAATAAAACCTATATACAATCATGACCTCCGATACGCACGCTCCGAATACGTCTGTGTTTTTTGTTATTATGCTTTGTATTAAACTTTTATATCCAATTTCAATTGATGCTCATTCTTTTTCAACTGGTTGCAGGCTGAAATTAGCTCATGAATACAATAAATTGTGATGGATGTTCATATTGATATACAACCCCTGTTGCTAAAACATTAACTCAATACTGCACTCCTCGCGTGTTTTTCAATATTTTTGTGCACAAATGCAAGACAAGCGTAAATGTGCGTTCAGGTGAAGTTTCCAGAGAGAGTAATGTATTGAGTGAAAAAAGCATGGTGTTTTATCGAGAGGATACAATTTTCGAAGAGTCTCCAACAGGTTGGATTTCTGGTCTCACCTACTTCTTACTGTACCATGTGTTTGAGGAGCTGCTATAAATCTGTAAATGATTCATGTGCTCGTCTAGATTTCGCTCATGATTCCATGCTTAAACTGGACTGAGCTGTCATATGTCTTGGATTAGAGTCATCCCATCGTCTCGTCTTCTTGTGGAGGAAAGACCGCAGAGAGCGGTGGCAACAACGGTTCATTCTCGCAGCTGACGCACTACATGGCTGGCTTGGTGCTGCGATCCAATTGATGGATTGATACAGTGGCTCGTGTCCTGCAAACCCATCATCTCTCTCTCTCTGTCACTCAACTTCGCTCACTTATGTTTATTGCTTATTTCTCTCCAAAGTTATGGTCATTTGACCCTGCTCATTTGGCTTGTTTTTACTGTTGTTCTTTTTGTTGACAATTGTTGATAGTAACTCTTGCAGAATATTGTACATTGACTCAGAGAGAGAGAGACCGACCAGTGAGAGAGAGAGAGACGGAGAGGAGATGAGAGAGGAGAGAGAGAGAGAGCAAGGAGGAGAGATGCTGAGATCGAATGACGATGAGGACCCTTTCTTAGATGTGGAGAGGCTGAGAGAGAGCATGTTTAATTACAAAAGGGCACATGGCTCCCGTCAGCGCATAGATCAATCTCTCTCCACCGTCCTAGATTGCTACACCTCATCTTCTCCCTACTTACGCTCTCGCTTACTTTTGAGCCTCAGTAATCAGTGTTTGCCCAAGATGTTACGCAGCTCTGGCCGTGAGGAAACAGTTCCGGGAGAGATGAGAGGGCGGAAAGAGAGAAAAGGAGGAGGAGAAGAAAGAGAGAAAGGAGGAGAGAGGGAGGCGAGAGGAAGAGAGAGGAAGAGAAGGGAGAGAAGAGAGAAATAAGGAGAAGGGGAGAGAGAGAGGGGAGAGAGAGAAAGAAGAGGGGGGAAGAAGAGAGGGAGAGGAGAGAGGAAGGGAAGGAAGGGAAGGGAGAGGAGAGAGAAGAGAAAGAGTAGCTACAGTGGTGCACAAAACAAGAGATAGGCGGAAGACCGAAGAGGGAGGAGAGAACAGAGAGAATAAGGCGACTAATGGCAGGGGAAACGGCCAAAAAGGGTGAGCGAGTGTGTTCGCGTAGCAGAGAAAAGAAGAGAATGGGGAGAGATAAGAAAAAGAGAACAGAGAGGGGACAATGAGGGGGAGAGAAAGAGAGAGAGAGGATACTGTTTTTTTCTTTCACACCAGACAGGACATTAAAAACTGTGTACCTTTCTAAGTGTTATAAAAATTACAATATCACATGTAAAGCTAATTCATCACTCCTATCTTAGGTTGTCACACCTCTCTATTAACGATATTGTCAAACAATGCCTCCTTACATAAAGAATGATGATTTAAACGAGTAACAATAGTCAAATAGTGATCGATCCTTTCCCAATAAAACCCGAGGCTATCATCATAATAGTAACCATATAAAGTCATTTTAGATGGTTCCTGTGAGATCAGGAAATCGATCGAGCTGCCGCATAACACACGGTCCTTTATAATGTGAAGATGCTGTGCATGAGTATTCCAGTCAAGGCATTACTCATAGTGATGAGAAACACACAATTACATTTCACTCACAAACGAAAAATAAACAAATAATTAGTTAGTGCGATTACAATCTTATTGTCTATCATTAGCACGTCGCCATTGGCTTTATTAGGCCATAAACAAATTAGATACTTGCGGTATTAGGATAAACTAGTTCATGAATTGATTGCTATACGAGAGAAAACGGATAGTTTTAAGACTCAGTGCAACAGCAAAATTGTTGTGAAGCAATTTTCTGGAACTATGTTATAACTAAAAACTAGAAGACAAAAAATTATACCACCCAGTATTAACTGTTTATTTATATATTACCATAATTTTGATCATCTGCTCAAGTTGATTCCTATAAACATTAATGACTAATTAGCAATTTCATTACTAATTTCCAGTGTTATATTGGAAAATATAACTGACCTAACCGTGTGTCGGCAAATGGATCACGAATTAACCCGAAGGACCACTCCACCATTCACGAGGCGCTTGACACGTTCAAAACAATGCGACCGCCAAAGTAGCCGGAGGGTGCAAAGGGTACTTGGACACATGACGGAGAAACATTTATCTTGAATGGCAACCACCAAAATTACATTTAATATCGAATTAAACAAAACAGGTCTTTTGGAGACATTACTGTGCTGAATAATCTTTCATCATCGGCATAAATCTACATCTCAACGTTTCACATCCATACAGATACTCAACAACGAAGCACAGTGTGTACATATCAATTAAGTTTCGCGAGAGAGAGCTCCTGAAATATCTAAACGAGTCAGTGCGTATTAGGTTTAAAAGCTCACAATAATAAATGTTATTTGTCCATTCCAAAAGACTAGGTAAAAGGCAAGATAAATTTAACGTGAGCACGAGCGCCCCCGGGCATCAAACTACCACAGGTAACACAGACCTATTCTGTTACTGCCAAAAACCCCACTATACTTTCGGAGCCAAAAAGGACTTTTTGACACCACAGTACATGCTAAGACAAGAAGAGGGGACAAGTCTAGAGGGCAAACGACCCAGCTTAGCGATCTCATCAAAATGGACCCGAACTACACTGAACAACCTCGATTTTAAAACTACCAACAATGACCAACACCGTATCGATAATGACGACAAATAAACGCGAGAAGACCACATGCGGCCTGTCTATACGTCAATCATTAAGTATAAGGTTATAGCAGATGGGCCATTTATGGATAACGCTGTAGAGACAATCAAAATCCATTTGGACTCCCCAATTAGCTTTAGCAACTGAGTCACCATGAGAAAATAGTAGGGCAATGCGCCACCCTCACTAGAGTAATGAAAAAAAAAAACGCGTTGTCTACGAGCGCAATCAAACAGTTTTCCTACCCTGCATTAAATCTCCGCGAGAACTTATAAATCAACCAGAACACTCTTCTATGATGAGAAGTATGCGGACACTTACCCCGTAATCCATTTTATGTGACCAAGAGAGAACGCTAGATGTAAGCTCGCTTGGAATTATTTGTCTCCTTGTTGGCTAGTGACGCTGATCAAATTGGGTATCTCACTCTAGAACTGCCGACGGCCATAGCGCCTAAGAATGACGGACAGTGTTTTTCTGATGACGAAACCCATTCCTATACTTGCCAATCCAGAGTCCTCTTACATGTGCATGCTTTGACTTCTTATATTTAGATTGCAAATAAGCGGTATGGATTATTTGACCCTGGGATTTATTGTTGTGATTGTGTCTGTTGACAATTTTGAAGTAAGCTTTGGAAACTATGTACATTGTACTCAGGAGAGAGGAGACAGACAGAGAGAGAGAGAGAGACAAGCGGGGAGAGTGAGAGTGAGAGAGAGAGAGAGAGGAAGAGGAGGAGAGAGAAGAGATGGAGAGAAGAGAGAAGAGAGAGAGAGAGAGAGAGAGAGAGAGAGAGAAATGTGTTAATAAAAAAGAGCTAATCCCAGGAGCATGAGCTAGAATTCAGGGCACCCTGTCCGCAGATGTGCTGACGACTATTCCCTACTTATGAGCTACTTTGACCCAATCCAGTTGAGTGGTTTACAGTCTGAGTCTGGGCGAACCTTTGTTGAGGAGGGGCGGAGAGAGAGACAAAACAGGGGAGAAGACGAGAAGACAAGATGAGGTATAGAGAAAGAGCGCGGGGAAGAGAGTAGCTGAGAGGTGAGGGAAAGGAAGAGAAGGCAAGAGATAGGAGTTGAGAGAGAAAAGAGAGGGGGAGGAGCAGGGGGGGAGAGGGAGGAAGAGGGAAGAAGAAAGAGAGAGGGAGAGAAGAAAGAGGAGAGGGGGGGAGGAACGAGGGGGCGTGCAGGAGATGGAGGAGAGAATAGGGGTAAAGAGAGGGGAGACAGAAGGGAGAGAGAAAGAGAGAGAAATGGGGGAGAGATTCTGTCTCTCTCTCTCTGAGTACAATGTACATATTTCCAAAGCTTACTTCAAAATTGTCAACAAGACAACAATAACAACAATATCCAAGGGTCAAAATAACCATACTTTGAACAATAACAATAAGCATACAGTAGAGGACCTGTGCAAGTTGATGGGTTTGTCAGACACTGTCCGTCATCTTATGGCAGGCAGCAATGTAGTGCGCTGCCAACCCACAGCTCTCTGCGTCCTCCCCCAAAAGGACGGGTAGCCTATTCTCATCAGAGAGGTCTTTGAAATCTGGAATTGAGGGCCTGAAGTTTCTTATAGAGCTCCTGGTCAGTAATTGGGGAGTCCAATGGATTTTGATTGTCCTCTACAGCTTTTCCTAATCCATTCAACTTCTCATGAATAAGGCATTGTTCTGCATTTGTGTCAATTTGAACGGTGTTGTAGTGTGTTTTAAAACGGGTTGTCCATATGTCACCATTTTGTATCGCTAATTCCTCTTGTTTAGATTTGTAAAAGTTTTTTCCAATTTTGCCAGAAGTTGTTTGTGTTTATGGACTCCTCAATTATTGTTAGCGGCTTAATGTTGTACTGTGCTTTTTTGGTTCTGAGTGTACGTTTATAGAATGAAGGCGTAATTCACCATTATTTGGGTCTCTGTGCTTTTGGTTGGATAGTGTTCTACGTTTTTTCCTTATAACTTTACAATCTGCATCAAACCAGTTGTCGTCTGTGTTTTTTTTGCTTTGTTTTTAATCAATTTCAATTGTGCTTCTTTTTCTGTTTGCCTGAATATATAGTTTATGTTTATTACTGCTAGATTGATGCCTTCTTTGTTGTGAGTAAATGTGGTATCCAGAAAGTTATCTAAGAGTGTTCGGATATTTTGGTTCCAGGTTGCTTTCTGGTATTCTTCTGTGCTGTTTTGGGCGCATCTGTATGAATTTCTGGTGTTGTACAGCTTACTGGGCTGTGAATGTCTGGTAGTTTCCATGTCTGTTCTTTTGAGGAACAACGTCATTTGGCTGCCAAAATTCTATGGTGTTCCAAAAAAAGGTCCAGCTCGCCAGGCGCCCGTGGGGGTGGCGGGGGCCTTTCCGCCTGCCGGTGTGGTCTCTTGGTTCTACGTTATTGCTCGAAAATGTCCGTGATCGTTAGAGTCGCATGTGTGGAGTCGCTGTGTGGGGTGGGCCGGTGTGAGTCGTTGCTGCGTGTGTGCATGTCGTTAGGGGAGCATACCGTAGCACAATTCCGACAATGATCTATATGCTCACATATCCCACTCGGCCTTAAAACGCACAGTTCTCCCCCTAGACACCCCTCCACACGGGAGCTTGTCCACCCCGATGCTGTGCTAAGCGTCTCTGCCGCATGTCCACAACTGCTCGCAATGATAGGGCGATTTGTTCTAGGGTTTGTTCATGCACTTAAGCCAGGAACATAACATCCTTCTCTCCGCTATTACATGACTTGTCCTTCTCCGCGAGAACTGGGGGGTCCTACGGACCTCTCGGCTAAAAATACTTTTGAATCTAGTCATAGAAGGCCATTGCTCCCTCCCTGTGTGTGTGTGGTGTGTTCTCCCCTTCTTTGGGCCTACTTGGTTGCTTGAGGTTCTGGGGGTGGTTTCTTCCTTCGCTCTATTCTACGGCGGCGGCGGTCAACCTTTGATCGTGAGGAACTCTGCGGGGCCGTCTCCACCGCGCCCCTGGCTTCACCGGCTCGGGCCCGGCCCCCCCTCCATCCCCCCAAGCTGCGTGCGATCGCATTTTATTCACCGCAAATGAGGACATGTCTCACGCTGTGTCTACAGTGATCATCCCCAAATTGGCACCCTGACTGTTTCTCCTACCGGTTCCGCGACTTCCCACCCTCGGTCACCTGCCCCCAGACCCTATTCTCTGCAAAACACTATCCATCCCCGTTGCCGTCTCCGTTCGTACACATGTAGCCAGAGCTCGTAATACTCTAATGCATCCGCCACGATCAGGTCAACGCGGGATGTCGCTGCCCAGTTGGCTTCGCGTGGGTGTCACAGGCGTTGGCCGGACGGTGGTAGTCTATCCCCCTCGTTTGCGGGGTGCTGTCTCCCCCGTTGCCACCTCCTGGTGTCCCCGTTGCCCGTGTGGGTGTCTCCCCGTGCCCGAGGTCTGTCTACTTCTCGTTGCCGCGTGGGTGTCTCCCGTTGACGGCGGCTGTTCATCCACTTGCAACGCGCTGGGTGTCCTCCCGTTGCCGCGGTGGTATCACCTTTGCCGGGGCTGTGTATCCCTCCCTCCCTCGTACCAGGGAGTGTATCCCCAACTTCCGTTGCCACCAGGTGTTATTTCACCCGTTGGCAACGGTGTCATCTTCCCTTGACGCGTGGTGTCCAGCCCCCCGTTGCCGTGGTGGTGTCTCCCCGTGCGCGGTGGATGCTACTTCCCCATGATCTTCACAGAGAGAAGTGTGTCATTACCCCGTTGCGCGTGACATGTATATCCCGCGCAGATTGAGTTTCATACAAAACCGAGAGCCGCTGAACCGTTGGTCTTCAAACCACAGTTGACGTGGTGGTGTCTACATCCTCGTCTGCCGATAGGTGTGTCGTATTCATCAACAGTTGCAGAGATTTTCGCTGTATCCACCAGCTTGAATAAAGTGGTTGTCTCAACCCACGGATTGAGAAAAAGCGGTGTTATATTACTTCTCTGCACCGAGTGGTGTACTACCCCAGTCTGCCAGCGTGGTTTGTAGGTCACACAGTTGGCACCACAGGTGTGACTGTATAATACTCAGTCTCCAATAAAAGTGGTGTTTGACACCACAGAGTAAAAGCCCATTTCAGGCTCTATAAAACCAGCTTGCCTGGAATCAGCAGTCGGTTCGTAGAAGTAAAGATAAAACCTGACGAGAAGAGTCCTAGAGCTCTTGAAACGTGAGGCCTGGGGCTGTTTCCCCTTCAGGGCTCTCTGGTTCACAAACACATACACCACATCTACACAGTTGACAACTGTGTTAGTATTAACCAAGGAATGTGAGTGTATAAAACTGTTTTGCCAGCAGTTGGTGTATGACAGAACTTGAAGACGCACGCTTCGGTCGTCGTTAAACAAAGTTTTTTTGAGTGTGGTGTAAGAGCCAGGTACCAAACACAGCAACAAATCAGTTGAGATCAACGCCTAGAGTGGTTTAAACTGACAATCGCCAAATCAGATGTAACACGAGACAATAAAAGACCCTGAATATTAATTTACTACCTTATTCAGAACACCAAAGTACTGGAAAAGTAAGTGCAACACAAAAAAACACGAGCAACTAAAGGCAGGGCTTAGTAAGTTTTTGTTTCGATCCCTATAACAGAGAGTAACAAACCAAAAACTGGGGCAGAATACAGGCCTGACCTCGCGCCATTGTGACCCGAGATGTGGTTTA
The DNA here is from genome assembly GCF_002910315.2 of Salvelinus sp. IW2-2015. Taxonomy (NCBI): domain Eukaryota; kingdom Metazoa; phylum Chordata; class Actinopteri; order Salmoniformes; family Salmonidae; genus Salvelinus; species Salvelinus sp. IW2-2015. The sequence goes on from NW_019943582.1 coordinate 39,870, forward strand.
TCGACCCCCACGAATTATTATTAAGAGAAAGCATTGTTGACTATGTTGTTAGGTCCTAAGACCTAGTGAGACATTCTCCAACGGCCTTCGCTATTGGAGGTGGAAAGGCGGCCGCCGCAAAAAAATCTGTGGTGTTGTACGGCAACAATTGGCTCTCAAAGTAGAAGACAGGCTATAGTTTGTGCTCTCGGCCATTGGTGGTGTTCAGCTTAAACCCAGTTCTAAGAAAGTTTACTGTGCTCGGTTGGCGGTACACTAAAATGGCACGGAAAGTGGAAACTGAGCTTGCCTTCCTAACAGCTCCCTGCGGCCCCAATGGGTATGGAACCATATTAGAAGGAGACATATTTCCCTCCCCCGATTACAACAGATCGCAGACAAGAATTTTGTTCCGAAAAGACAAACTCCAATTTTGCCAGTATAAAACCGGTCGCCTTCTCATGGTCGCCATCAATTCTACTGGGTGAATTCCACAGTGTGACACGATCCCAATAAACAACAGTACCGAGACAAGCTATTTCGACTTGTGACCCGTCGTTGCCGTAATCTTTCAACCTGCGTTAAGCACCAGTCTACATCAAGCTGGTTATAAGAAAAAGGGAGACAACGCAGGGTGAAGGAAACACCATACACGGATTTGTGCGTTAACACCAGAATACATCTTCAGACCTGGCTATATATTTTATGAAGCTTACTATACTCCAATTCTTTTAATCCGCCAAATGTGTGCTTCTCAAGAGCCCTTAATTTCTAAGGTACAAGAACAAACTTGCAGACATTCACCTATACTTGGTATAATATAGTAATATGACATTTTTGTAATGTCTTTTTGTTTTGAACTTCTGTATGTGTAATGTTTACTGTTATTTGTATTGTTTATTTCACTTTTGTATATTATCTACCTCACTTGCTTTGGCAATGTTAACACATGTTTCCCATGCCAATAAAGCCCCTTTGAATTGAATTGAATTGAGAGAGAGAGAGAGAGAGAGAGAGAGAGAGAGAGAGAGAGAGAGAGAGAGAGTAGAGAGAGAGAGAGAGAGAAGAGAGAGAGAGAGAGAGAGAGAGAGAGAGAGAGAGAGAGAGAGAGAGAGAGAGAGAGAGAGAGAGAGAGAGAGAGAGAGAGCGAGAGAGAGAGAGAGAGGAGAGAAGAGGAGCTCATCACCATCAACCACTAACACCTCAGGCGT